>NW_009705381.1:0-31680 GCF_000703405.1 Apaloderma vittatum
GGGGCCCAGAACTGGACACAGTATTCCAGGTATGTTCTCACCAGGGCAGAGTAGAGGGGCAAGAGGACCTCTCTCGACCTACTAGCTACTCCCCTTCTAACACACCCCAGGATGCCATTGGCCTTCTTGGCCACGAGGGCACATTGGATACTCCCTCCTCTGAGGTGTCCAAGGCCAGGTTGGATGCAGCCTTGAGTGACCTGGTCTTATTGAGAGGCATCCCTGCCCATGGCAGGGAGGTTGGATTAGACAGTCTCTAAGGTCCCTTCTAACCTAGGTCATCCTATGATCCCTTGTGGCCCCATCCTGCCTTCTTTCTTGGCTCTGCTGTCACTCAAAGTGCACCTTTCCCCTGAAGGCTAATGTTTTTCAAGGCATTTGGACTAGAAGTTAAAACTTCAGGAATAAGTTGTAGTTTACGTAACAGACAGTTAGGAAAAAAAATCTTGTCTCAGAGTCTCTAACTGTATGACTAAGGAGCCACTGCAGGTCCCATATGGGGAGGTGGGGGAAAGAAGGTAAAACCCTATTAGTCAGGTAAAAGCATGGCCTGAGTAATGGAGAGAGGAGTGGGGAAGAGCCAGTGTTTCTGGTAGACCAGTAGGCTGCAGAAACCCCTAATAACATGTCTCGTGTGTCCATTCTTCCTTTGGGACCACTCGTATCAAACAAACTTCCCCCCCTGCTACTATGGCCAGTTAAGCTGGATCCTGCCTAGTTAAGTTTTCTGCTCTGTACGTTACCTAGCAGGTTTTCTCCATTCTATAGTCCTCTTGTAAGAGGCTCATATTGCTTACTTGTCTGTTTATAAGTTATTGCTATTCCCAGTTCACCCTGAAAACCCAAAGCTGGTTAAGTTCATACTGCCCTGCCTCTTCCTGGCTACTTCCTCAGCATGTCGGTGCCTCAGGAACAGCTCCTTAAAGTTTAGAACTTCTGGTTATTTCCATCAAATAGACACTTATTGAAAAATTGATATGCGTCCACCCAGTCCTAACAAAACAACCCCTGAGATGGCAGTTTTCTTACAATAACTCTGCAATAACCTGAACCAGAATTTGTAATTTGCATGCAGTTTTCTCAAACCCTTACCACTGTATTGTTCAATACAGTGAATGTATCTAGTCTACCAGTCATTTTTCTTGGGCTTTCTTTTACTAAACAAAAATACAAATTTTGGAAGTTGAGCAATCACCCTGATATCATTAACAGTCATTCATCCCATGCTCTAGTTAACTACCTGTGGCACTGTGGAAATATGCTTGCTGTGTTAGTTACTTAGACTAAGGTATGGGAGAAAATATGCTAGGAATTTCTTGCAAGCAGAACTTTTTAACAGTGTGCAAAACTGAGCAACAAAGAAAATTGTCAAATGCAGTTCATTAAGAGTATCTCCTATGAGAAAAGTGAAAACCAAGTGATCACCTTAGAAAACCCAAAACACTATGGAGGAAAGAGCTGTGTGCTGTTTCTGAAAGCTACAAAACAAAAATATGAGTGAGCTTTTTGGAGGCATGGTACTGCTCCGGGTTTTCTGGAGAAAGGCAAGGAAGTATAAACTCTAAATATGTTATCCTCCAAATAAAAAATGCATTAAATCATTAGATCATCTGTGCTCAGCACTGGTAAATATTTCTTTTTCTGCTGCCCCCAAATTATGTATCTAGTCTTGCTCCAAGGGCTGTCGTGCCGCTACAGCCGATACTGCTCTCAGCAGCATTATTTCTATAAAATTAATCTAATGTAGGAAAAAAGCAACTGCTCCAAGCTCTTTTCTGCAAGCATAAAATACACCAGTGCAAACACTAAGTCCATCAGTCTTAGACACTAAATCAGCATGGGTTTTGTTTTAATAAGCACAAAGTCTTTTCTCCCAAGATTGCATTTTTTTTATTTTTTACCTCTCTGGCACTCTTTGCTACTCCAGCATGAACCTAGTGCTGGGAGGGTATACCTACCCTGAAAGACAGATCTGCCAGATGGTGGCACAATGTGCACCAGGAGGTTTTGAAGCAAAACTTTTCACGTTTTTTAGAATGTCCTTGTTACAAAGAGGTTATTTATGGTGTTATTCTAATAAGGAGCCAAAACAGAGCAGTCTTTTATTAGAACTCACAATAGAGGGCATTACATTGAGGCCTCCCTGTGCACAAATACCATTTACTTACTGTGCAAAAATCAGCCTGGAGAGCTGAAAAATTCAGCTCGTATTAGCAAAGAGCTCATTTAGGTAGGAATGTTTTAAAGAGTTTAAGCAGTACTGGCAGAATTCAATTAATTCCGTGTGTGACAATGTCATTTCACACTAATTAGTTAAGAACCTGGAAGTCAGGGGAAAAAAAAAAAGAAAAAAGGAAAAGAAAAAAAAGAAGCAAGCCCTGTTCCCTCGTGAGACTCCATCAGAAAAGTTAGGATGACATTTTCTGTAAGTTTGCCTGTTGGAAAACAGTCACTTAAAACAGCATTTCCCAGCCCAAACTCAAACACCTCTGAATATTATTAATAATAATAAAATTTAAACTCCCTGCCACAGCATCCAGCCGCGGTGAGGCGTGCCCCGGCCGTTCTGGCGAGAGCCGCCGAGGGGCGCCCGGTCACCGCGGCTTCAATGACTAAAATAATATACTCTTACTCGCATTCAAAACCAGTGAAAGCCAAGTTGAACTGAAGGCTTTGGGTACCAAAAGAGTGGAGAAGAGCTCAGCCTCCCAGAAGCACCCCCCCCAGCAGGTTTTTTTAACGTCCACGCTGGGCGTAAGAGTTTTCAAACCGTGGATGCGGGGATGAACTAGATATAAAACAACTTTGGTAGAGAAAAGGTCCCAAATATACCATCTGTTGATGGTATAGCAGCAAGCAGCTTTAGAGAGCTTGGCTGTGTTGTTCTGAAATGCTTGGAAACTAAGCCAAAAAGAGAAATTTTAGTATTTTAATTTACCTAAGTTAATCCTAATATTTAAACTAGCAAAGTCACAATGACAATGAAGTCAGAGTTCAGTGTGGTTTGTTTGTCCAAAGATGTTAGAATACAGGAATGTGTTATTGAACAGAACAAAACATTGTATAATGGCCAAAGTTTAGAAACACTTATGTCAGCGCGGGGATAAAAACATCATATATGAGGGTTGTTAGAGGGGAAATTGCCTCCTAGAGAGAGGATCTGTAACCACAGTTACAGCTCTTGTTTTTCCTAACCAGAAAGATTGTAGTGTTGATAAATGGTTGGGATTTTCTTGTTAAGATCTTCATGTGACACCAGCAATAAATAATACTAAATTTATGTTTTCTTGTTTCTACTGTGCAACTACATAATATATCCTAAGGTTACTTCAGTGTTTTTCATACAGATGTTTACAAGGACAAACCTAATTACAGAACAAGTATTTAACTGGCTTATCTTCATTCAGCAGTCAACATGTACATGGAGGAAAGGTTTCCAACAGCCTAAGGTGTATGCTGTGCAATAAGCCCTTCCCTTACACTTCAAATAAATGAAAGCATATTAAGAATTCTGAAGCCATTTCAGTATGTCAGTAAGTCAATGTTTTTGAGTTTTGTTCTGATGCTGTTGCTATGCCAATCTGAGACCGGAAAAGAGTCTTTAAGCATTTACTGAAAACAGTGCTCATCAACAGAGGGGAAAGAAACAGGGGAAAGAAGTCCAGACCTCAATCTGGCACTTGGAGGGAAATCCAGACTCCTCTGTTCTGGCAGCCAGTTCTGTCACATGTGCACAAGCCCTCTCCCTGCCATTGCAAACTATTTCCCATATGTCAACACCCCCAAAATATAGCAGTGGAGAATAAAGAAGCACTAAGCTGAGGCTTTCTCACCACTACTCACAGGCAGTCACAGTGTTACTGTGCTGGCACCCAACAGCTTTACCAAGCTTAATTTCTTTTTCTGCCTACAAGTAGATGTGCACAAACCCTGAACCCAGACACAGAAAAAAGCCAGTAACCTGGTGTTTGCTGCACGATGTAAACACTTTAAATCTGCCACTTGAGTTTTCTTCTGGACACCTCCAAGAGGTATTAGTTTACCCCTTCCCTTAGCCCTTTTGTACCTTGGCCACACACTGGAGAGAGACATCCCAGGTGGAAAGAGCTGTGCGACTGGCCAAAGAGGTGCCGTGATTTAATTGTGCAGGTTCCAGGCAAAATCGTGACTTATGTCAGACAGGGACCGGCTGCTGCCATAGTCCCAGCTCCAGGTAGCTCCTCAAGGATGGAATTAATCTTGTGTGGCACTAGTGCTTGTGAAACAGCACAGCTTTTTCCATCCATGGTAAATAACTTTTCTTATTATTACATGTCTCAGCATTTAGGTGCAGTATTTTTAGAAGCATTCACATGTTAAAACAACACAAAGCAAAAAACACCTCAAACTCATCAAAACTCTCATTTGTAGTGAACTCTCAGTACTGGTAATATTTTCAAAGTGAAAGTCAAGAAAAAGGTTTCAGTTTTCTCATTTTCCTGAAAGAATCAGAATTCTTGTTTGATTCTACCATTCTGCCCAAAACCATAACATCATTTTTGCTTTTAATTTCCCAGTTTGAAGGGAGTTCTCAAAACACGAGAAACACCTGCTTCTGACCACTCTTCTCTGAAGATCAGTCCATCCTAAAGTTAAGGCTGCCATCAGTCACCCTAGTCCTTCCACCTGGCTCTGCCCTCACATGATAACTCAACTTGGAATGACACAGTCACACATCAGTTTTTCCACAGCACCTGTCCCATTTGACAGCCTGCAGTGAATGAAAGGGTTGAGCAATATTTATTTTTATCTTCTCTTTTTTATCCAAGCTCTACTTTGGGGACATCTCAAAAGAACATTTAACCAGTTTTTAAAACTTGCACACACCCTTCCAGTCATAGCCCCATGCTTCTGAACATTGACCTTCAAAACTACAGTTAAGCAAAAGTCACAATTTTTTGTTTTAGTTTTCCAGTTATGTTAAAGAAGGGACTCAGTAGCATTTTGCTGTCTGGGAGACCTGTGTAGGTTTAAGATGCTATACTGGTATCATGGGAAGAAGAGTGCTCTTCCAGAGCACCATAATTTTAGCTAAGAGAATCATCCTGCCCCATTTCATAGAGGGCCTCCATTGCAGGTCTGGCACGTAAAACATTTTGCAGAACAGATGGCCATGGGCCTGAGGGATGCTCACACAGACAACACAAGCTGGGCCAAGTGTTAGCTTAACAACTGTGTAAGCATGACCACAAAAATACACACCTGGTGTTTGCTTAATCCTTGTTTGAACGATTGATGCTCATGTCACTTCCCCTTTTCTTCACTGGTCATACTCTGTTGTCAGAGGTCTCATCTTGTGCTGCTTTCCTTCTAAGCGTTCCCACACTGGGATATTTGACAGGTACCTGACCCCAAGAGAGGGCTGGCGGAGGGCCTCAACAGAAGCTTGGTGCTCTCTCTAAACCCTCAGCACTTTGTCTTACCCCAAAATTTCCTCTTCAGTCCTGGTTGTTCTTCCCCTGCAAGCCCACCTGCCTCCTCCCGCTGCTAGGCATCTGCAGGCAGGAGGCATGCACTGCCCTGAAAGGCAGCAGCTCATCTGGCTGCCTGCTCCAGCTCATCAGCTGTGCAACTCAGCCAACAGAAATAGCAAAGCATATACCCTGCTGGCATAAGAAACATACAGAGAAAACTTTGCTATGTAACACCTACATAGACAAGAGTGTGAGCATTTCAGTTCTATCAAGTATCTTCACTTCTCCACTTCCCAGAAGGAGTAAATACAATTGATTGTTTGGGGGCTGTGTAGGAGACCAAACTTTGGCTTTGTGCGTGCTGGAATAACAATTCCCATATGCTCACGTCAGCCCCTGTTTATGGAGGGCTCTCACAAACCCCTGTGACTGGGCAGTAAGAGAGGCAGCTCAGTCATAGAGGACCAAGTCATTCATTACCCCTGGCCACTCTCCCTGCTTTCTCAGGCATGATGGGTGAGCCAGCCAGGTGGTTTCCTAACACGAGCACGCACCTGCGGTCCATAGTGGTAGAGCTGATTGCAGGCAAGTAAAAAGGAAAGCACTCCTGGATGCAGTTGTATACGGTGACATCAGCTGCACGCTGCTGTGCTTTCAGCAAGTGGTAGAAGAAAGAAGAAAGTGAGGACCATGTTAGAGCAGCTATTAATGGAAAAAATGGAGACTTTGTAAAAAACCCCAAAAACAAACAAACAAAAACCAAATAAAAAACCAACCAAACAAGAAAAAAAAACACAACCCCCAAACAACTCTTTTCCAGTTATTGTTCCTATTCATATCTAACTGGTTTTTTACAGGAACGTGCCCATCCTGTCTCTCCTTCTCCTCCCTCGGATTTCTGCTCTGTGAGTGCCACCAGTCAGGGGTAAAGTGGTCTGTAACCGAGATCACTATTTAAAAACATTTGATGGTTATTGCCATATGAGGCCCACAGGTGAGATCAAGGCTTCATTGTTCCAGGTGATGCATCCACATGGATGTCACAGGTCTCTGCTGTAGGGCTGGCACAGAAATGAACTTTGAAAAGTTACCCCCCAGCTGCTAGATCAAGGTTCAAATAAGCCAGTGGAGTTCCCCAGAGTGACATTACCAAAATCTCTTGTTGACTCCACAGGCTAGAAAGGAGGAAAAATATTTGAAATAAATGGACTGGCAGAGTTCAAAGGAATAATAAGCATTAAAATTCAACATGAAAGACATCTTCCTCTGCAGAGCTTTAGGATGGAACATAGCCAGGCAGATAAACTATTTTAAAGCCCCTTTAATCAAGACTATTAACATGGAGATTTGTCTTAATTAAAAACATCCCCCATTCAATCACATTAAAGCAAAAGTGATACAAAATGTAATTTATTTTTCTATTTGATTTTCTTATTAAAAGAAGAATGATAAAAACGTTTTTCCTTGCAGAGAATCACATCATTGTTAAAAGTTATCTTTGAGAGAAGATACATTTAATCTATTCCATTGCTCACGTTTTACCTTGGAATGAACTGTTGTGCTCATATTTAAATGAAAAAGGGAGAAACCCTTCTTTTTGTTTTCCCAAGTGTTTAATTTTCTGACCACAAGCAATAGTGAGACAACATAAAAGGAAAATTTTGAGATCTCAGGAAATTTGCTAGACGAAAAAGATGCTGCAGAAATGTGAGTTCACGTATAAAGCACATTTTCTATTTGTGTGTGTGCACTTCTGGAAGAAAACCACGTTAGAAGAAGCCTGTCCATTTTGCAAAAAGCAAAACAGCCAGAATATGACCATGCATTTGTATTCAGCAAAGACTTTAAATGATCAGCAAAAAGGGAAGGCAACACTTTATGAGACAGAGAGGACTACCAACGCACCTCCTCAATTAGGGCCTCGAAGTCCTGCATGCCATTGAGCTCCCCTCTTTCCTCCAAGAACAGCCACCAACTAGTCAGCTCACAATGATGAGCAAGAATAAAACGAATAGAACCAGAGAAGCCCTTGCAGAACAGCCATGGCAGAGGTGCTTCACATGGAGACATGGTATCTGAATGGAAATAGATGATCCTTAGCAGGACAAGGGTTGCTGTTCACTTTATTTTCAGCTGGATTTGCAGACCTGCATGGTTACAAAGGAAGAGCAGCATATGGGACATGTGTGAAACCTCACTGAGCCTCCCACGCAGTGTTAAGCCTGCCAGCTAAGAAATCTAACACGTGCAGGGAAAATACCACCATCTGACAGAGCTTTCCAAGCCTGAAACAGCATTGCTCAGAAGTTGAGAAGCAGTTCAGTGGGACAGCTGTGGTGAAGCTAAGGACATAGCCTATTGGTGTTACTACATCTGAAGAGGGTGCAGGGTCATTTGCTCAAACTCTTATTGCTTTGCACTCCTCAGGCTTTTAGAAACAACTTTGCTGTGAATCTGTCTTCCTTGCCAACTGGGTGCTAACCAAACCAGCAGATCCAGAAGGAGCATATACAGCAGTATATCAGATGCACCAGTGCAGTGCTACATCTGGCTTAAAGCACAGTCATGTGCTAACTCAGCTATTTTGCTTTGACTCTGAGATTTGGTTGGTCAGCTTCTCTAAAAAGCCCTTTGTGAGATAGCAGAAAACATAGAAGCAGCTTTGAAAACACCCTGTGTTCTCTGTGCTGGCTTGAGCAATACAATGTCAAAGTGCATCTTACCACCTATGGCACCCAAAGTGATTCCCTTACTAGAATGTCCCCATGCAACTAACACACATCCTGGTTCTTCACACCTTCTTCAGCAATACCACACTTTGCAAGGCTGGCTTCAAGTGGCAAACATTTCAGCATCTCTGTCTGGCAAAGGTCATGTTAACTTTGTCCCGGTATAGCTGCCCTGTTTGGGCAGGAGAACATATGTTGGAGGGCAATTGCATTCTGAGGTTGCTTCCTGATAGAGCTCTTCTAAGAGCAAGAACAGTCCTCAGAGCTCACTAAAAATATTCTGTGTCTGCCTTGTCCTACAGATTTGCATGGGTACACAGCAGCATCTACCTTTTTACCAGGAAGAAGAATCTACATATCACCATAGCTATCTAGAAACTTAATGTAATCTTTTCCAGTCAGGTCTAAATCACAGACATCATGTTTTTACTTGTCAACTTAGTTCTCTACCTTAGCTCTTCAGAAACTTGAAATAAACCAGTTCCCACCAGGCTTTATTTGTTCCTGTTTCTTAGAAGGTATTTGTGCAGGCCACGAGCTGAATAGGGCTGTGCCAGCTTACAGCAGCAGGTAGCTGGCTCGTACCCTCTTGCCAGCTGTAGTAAGACTTGCTTGCTAAGCCTTGAGCATTGCCTTGTTCTGCCTTGTGCAATACAGCCAGCCTTTCCTTGAGCATGCATTTCTGGAGGAACACAAAAGGCAGGATCTGCCTGAGGTGTTTAGACAGTTCCTAGGCATTAAATCCAGTTAGGTGCTACCTGAAACTAAATCCATTTGAGGGTTGTTCAATGACTTTAGTTAATTAACCAGGCTTTTATTTGATGCTGGTTACTCTTATATTCAATGAAAAAGAGATTTCCAGTATTGTCTCTTCTGATAAGACAAAGTAGCTGCTTTTTCTGATACAATCACCTCTTAGTAAGTAGACAAGAAAGATTTATTATTGCTTCTTGAAGCTAAAGAAATATCACAGGTATTAAGACACTGACATTTTGTTGCAGTGAGGTGTGTGAGATCAGCCAGACAGCTGCCTGAAGGCAAGCTCAAAGATTACTCATCTGATTTTGTTGCTGTGATACATTATTGTGGCACACAACTGCCTTGACTCATGCCCTCCCCTGTTAAGCTGCACACAAAAGGCTTTGTCCCTTTTGCTGCGGTTATAATGAACTCAAAAGGGCCAGCATTAGAAAGCCAGATCCGCTTGTGGTGCTGGTTTTGATAATGAAATAAGAGCTTGCTAGAACCTATATTTCTTTTACCAGTACAAAATGAAATGCTGCATAACCTGATCAGCAGATGCTGAGAAAAACAATACTAAATCCTTTGGGTGCAGGTGGTTTGAGTAGCTTGGCAATGTCTGAACACACTAAGAAAAGATTATTTCTTTTAGATGACTCTCCTTCCTTCCACTTTTCCTGAACCCAGTTTCATTTTTTTACCATCCTTTCCAAGATCATTGAGAAGACAAGATGAAAAAAAGCTTGCTTACTGAGAAGAGCTCTCCTATCCATATGTCCAAGATGCTCATTTTTCTTGGTCACCTACTGTGGACTCTGGCCATCATCCAGCTGTAGCTCTGTCCATCAGCCTTGTGCTGGTGCCTTTAAGCCACCCATCACCCATATTTTTGATCTTGCTTGAATTAAACCATACAAAGGCAGACAGTGGCCATTCAGCATGTAGCAGCAGCCTTGCTTCCTCTGTCTGCTGGCCAGGGCAGCCTGTGGGATGCTCTCAGCTTAATCCACCATTTCTCCAGACTGCCTGAAACTGTCACAGGTCACGGTGGGACAACCATTTCAATAGCACATTTCTTCCTTTTCTCTGAGTGTATCTTTCAGAGACACTGAATACATCTGGGCATCATTTTCTTTTTCACAGAAGAAAACAGAATGAATAGCTTTTTTAGTCACTTTGAAAGAAAAATAATTTACTTTTCCCCATTTCTTTGTTGAAGTGGGTCAGATATGTGCTCTAGCAGCACAGCAATGGGATTCAGCTGGCAGTCATTCCTTCTCCCCTAACCTACGATCTGACTGGGCACACAAACTTCTGCAAAAGCAGAGGTGTGGGTAACGTTAAGAAATAGCTTTCCTCAAATGTCCGCTTTTGAATTGGAATGGGTTTTGAGATCAAAAATCCCCAAACCATCACCACTGCAGTCTTCACAGAAGTGAGAAAACTCTGCTCAAGCCACAGCAAGACCTTACTGCCTTCTCACCAATTCTGTTCTTGGCCTTGCTGTTTCCACCACATTTTGTGAAATAGTTCAGAACAATGCAGTAAAGTCCAGGAAATGTACTTTTACTTACCTGAATATTTTTAAGTCTTACCTATCTTTTGAAAGCTTTGAAGTCCAATCCACACAGGAACATGGTACATTTATAGATTATGGTTTTATGTTTTCTCTAAGCTCAGTAGTAGCAGACATTCGTAGGGTTTCTCTCTCCCCACCCAGTATGCAAAGAATTGCCTCCCCAGTCACAGCACAAATCAAATGGGCAGAGAGTTTCTTGTGAATCCTTTTCCATCCCTCAAAAACCCCAAAACTACTGACTTTAAGGGAGAAGTTATCACTGCTTGTGCCTGAGGTCTTAATGAAGTTTAAGGCTGGGCTAGCTACTAAGCTTTGATAGACACTCTGGGTGATCCCATCATCATCCTCCCAGGGGAAGATAACAGAAGAACCAAGGAGAGAGACTTCGAGGCTGAAAAAAAATAACTTGAATCAGTTTAACAAAAAAAAGAATAATACTAACAATAACAATGGAGATGTCAAACTATGTATGGATGCAAAGTATGCAAACATGCTCAAAGATGCAAGAGAATACGTTAATACAGTACCCACACCTTCTGGATGACAACAAGGTTCCAAGCAAAAAAAAAAAAAAAAAAGAAAAAAGTCCGAGACTGGACTTGGCAGCAGACAGGAGCACTCAAGTCCAGAGTCCCAACTATACTCCCCTAAAAAACAGAAAAGGAGCTGTGCTTCTTCCACCCAGGAACGGGACAGATGAAGACAACCTGTTCCATTGAATGTTGCTCCTCTGCAGTGCAAAAACAGGAGGCAGGAACATCAGCAGCACAATGCAAAACAACAAACAGCCAAGAAAAACTCTCCCAGCCCAGCAGGCACTAAATACCCCAGGGCTCTTCCCAGGAGCCCTTATATACCGAGCACCATGGGAAGGAGCACTGAGATTGGTCCATGTGGGTCACTTGGCCCATCCTCTCCTGCCCACAGGCACAGCTGCCCCTCTTCCCCCACTGTGATTGCCCCCGTGCCAGGAGCCCCAGATAACTTTTGTCCTGGGGCTCTCAAAGCAGGGCAGCGATGCAGCTGGATCAATCACTGGAACAGGCTGCCCAGGTTGAGTCACCATCCCTGGAATTATTTAGAAGCTATGTACCTGTGGTGCTTAGGAACATGGTTTAGTGGTGGACCTGGCAGCGCTAGGTGTACGGGTGAACTCAATGATCTTAAGGATCTTTTCCAAAATAAATGATTCTGTGATCCCATGCTCATCACCAGCTTTTGCCTTTTGAAGGATCCTCAACACTTATAAAAATCACTTAAGCAACTAAAGTTTTCTGCTACCCATGTAGACTTTGGTGCAGCACCCTTTCTGTACCCATTCCTCTCCCCATAGTTCAGAAAAACAGGAGGCTGGTAAGACCTGCACTGTACTTACCCAGTACCTTTCCCAGAGGCCACAAAGCCCCTGCACAGCCTGTGCTGTGCTCCGCAGTGACCTGGCACTTGTACCTCTGCCTACTTCTCTGTTGGCCAAGGACAACATCTGTTCTCTAACCAGGGGTCTAGCCAAACCATTTTGAGGAACGCCCTCTAAAACAATAGTTGATGACTTAAACAAGTACTTTTTCCCTACTCAGGTTGTTCACCTCCCACCAGGCATTTGCTCAGGGCTTCACCTTGTGTTTGGGCTCTTACTGCCTCTCAGAAATGCTCACAAAACAAAGAGGGGCGAGCTTCTCCTTCTGCATTTGAATTGTGGTGTTCAAGTCTCTACGAGACATTTCATGAGAGCTCTCAACTGTTCCCCTCTCTCCCCTGCTTGAAAGCAACCATAGCTGCTATGGCAGCAGATATAGCCCCTGCACCGAGGAGGAAAGGTAATGAAAACAGCCAGATGACCCAGGGCTCTGCAAACCAGGGGTCCCAGGTAAGTTTTTATGTGGTCCATATTTGAGTGGGAAGCTCCCACAGACTCAGTTTGTGAAACACATCCCGTACCCAGACTTCTGTCCACATCTCCTCTTCCTCACCCAAATTTCATGCTCATGTCTTGAGCTTGATTATCTATTTCATGTTAAAAAAAAATATCCCAGAACATCCCTAAAAGCCTCTTGCCATGTATCCAGGGCCAGATGCAACCTGCAGGCAGGCTCAAACCTGGCGTGGGAGCCAGGACTCAGAGCAGACCCAGGCTGGTACTGGCACATGAGAAATGGACACAATCAGGAGAGAGACATCACCAAATAAACAGCTGTAGCCCACATTGCAGCTTCCAGTCCTCCTCAACTTCTCTGCGTCCTCCTCTGCCTTCAGAGTGCAGAGGACAGGGCACACATCCTAGCAATAAGTCAAAGTGAAAAAAAAAATTCCTTCTGGCTTTTAGCTGCTTTGGGATCTCCCTTCTCCTGAACTCTGGTCCTGGGAGACCCCAACTTCCCCCCTCCCCCAGGCAACCCTCCATCTCTAGGCTTGTCCACAGCACCAGGCTCCTTTCCATTAATTTTTTTAGCTGAGCTGCCCCTTGGTGTGGTGCCCAACTAACCCTCCTCCCCAGGGCTTCTGCCTCACATCCCCAGAGCCTCCGCCCTCACAAAGCAGACGAGGCCCGTGCGCATCCCAAGTCTGTGCAAGTGGAACAGGCAAGGCTCAGCCCTGAGGATTTATCCAAACCTGACCATGCTGGGTACAGACAGGAAAATAACTCCCCTACCTTTCTCGGAGCAAGCTGCAGCTCTTCACCTTCATTATGTGTTACTCTTTCATTAGCAAAAACCATGCAGGAAAACAGCTGAGTGTAACTTATCAAATGTGCCAGGTAAGAGCACCTTGTGAATTAAAGCGTTGGTGAGTGCTTTTTCTGTGACGGAACTACCCCAGCTATTTTGGAGGGGGGCTGGGGAGACCAGTCCCAGCCTGAAGCTGGGTGTGTATAAATGCCTTGGTGAACCCAGGCCAAAGTTTCCCTAGAAGAAGAAGGGAGAGTTAGTATAAACAGGGGGAAAAATAAGAATTAAAAATCTTGTCAATCTTCTTTTCTTTAAGTCACGGAAATGAGGAAGGAATCAACAGTAAATTAGCTGGAAATGAATATTTGGATTCAGATTTCATAGGGTTGCACATCTGGCCGATAACAAGGCGTGACTTACTGCAAGCTCTAACGAGATAGATGGGCCTCTGTTAAGTGATTAGGGGAACGAATCTCTTGCCCTCTCCCCGCAATTGCTTCTTTTCCTGTTTTAATTTCCTAATGGGCAGTTTGTATTTTCTACAAACATTAATGGGAGTGGCAGGTTGCTCTGCCATATTTGGTGAACAAATATTGGAGAGAGGGAAACCGCCTCTGGCAGCAGCTCGAGGGCGCAGCCCTGGGCTCGGTCTGCCAGGGTGGGCTCGGCTGCCTTGGTGGGGAAGAGTTTCTGTTTACCCCAAAGGACATGAAAACGTTTATAAGAAGATACTCTTCCATGTTACTGATACGGCTCACAGCAAGTTTGCTGACAGCTGAGCCCCAGGCGTCTGACAGTGACACTGGGTACCTCGCAGTGGGGGTGGCAGTGCTGGCCCTGGGATGCTCTGAGGGCCTTTCCACCACCAAGCCCTGTCCTCCTGTCCTGGGCCTGCCAGGCTGCTGCAGTGCTCGCCCGGCTCATGGGCCCCAAATAAGGCTTTATGCTCCAGAACTGCAGGATGCTACCACCTGCACAGTCCCATTGGGGGCCAGGTAATTGGTGGCCCACTCCACTGCTTTCCTTCCCAGCAACTGTGTCTCTGAATAGTGTGATTTCTAAATTTGATGTTGTAGAAGTTTCCCGAAAGGCAGTCTCCATCCTCCTAGGGTGGGGGGCACTGGTGAGATGAGCTACTCGTCCCTTGTCGGGTGCCCGAGAGCACAGAAAAGCAAACATAATTCCAAGCAAACCCCACATATGTTCTTACCTACTCCCAGCAAAAGTTCAGCCCGTGGTGATAGGTGTGTGCAAGTGAGAAATTAAGCAGCCATGTGTTTCATTGGGTATCTACAGTTGAATGTACTCAGTTACTGCTTGAGCTCACACAGTTATAGGCTGTGGAAGAGGTACATGCATAATTCATACACTTTTAATTAAATGTTAGTATCTCTCAATATATTGCATTTATTGTAATAACAGTTATCTCTTCACACTCTGACCTACTGAAGCATCACTTTTTTTTTTTCTTTTCCCTCTAAGTTACAATATGAGCATAAACAACACTAATGGGACTTTAGGACTAGACCTGCCAAAGAAGACCCAGAGGTGTGCCAGGCTCTCCCCACTGGAGAGAGCAGCACCAGCATAGGATGCCTGAGGGCTGCTCAGAGAGACAGGACCTACCCTGAGCTGGCCCATAGCTTCAGGGGCAAGTCCTGCATGTCCTAAGGCAACTCTCTGGGGCTTGTGTGGAGTGCCCTTAGAAGAGTTTTCAAGCAAGCAAAGAGCTTTTTTTGTGCTGCCAGGGTTCTGCAAAAGGGTGAACAGGCTGGTGGGAACAGTGGCTCAGAGTTGGTGGCTCCAAGAGATCAACTGAGCCACCTTAGTGTTGCAGAAAAAATTCTTTCACATCTCTGGAAAGTGGAGCCTGGAGCTTTTGCCACTCAATTCATAGCTCATGCACATAGCTTGGAGGCTGCTGAGCCCTACCAAGGCACACTCTTCTCTGCTGAGTTCATGTTGATATCCCCAGGGTCTTAGAATGGGAACCACCAGATGCAGTGAAGGCAGCAGCTCATCTGCATCTCCCAGTATCTGAGTTTGCTGAGCTGGGTAGGTGATGAAGCAGCAGCAAAAGCTCTTGTGTGGGGAGATGTTTCAAGCCACTGTGGATGGGACACAGGACCAGCAGTGCAGGGGTTCAAGTCACTGTGCTAATGCAGCTTTTACAGAGAATGAACCAAGACTATGTTGCTGAGGATGGAAATATCACAAGTGCAGAAGGAGTGCAAATTGCTTGGGAACATCCTTCTGACTGTCAGAAGAAGTTTTTTTTTTCCTTTTCTCCAAGAATGTATTTAAAAATTCTGGTTTGTTCGATTCTGCTCTATTAGGCCTGAGTTCTGTTTTTCTTTCCTTTGTGCACAAGCACACAAAAGAAAAAAAACAACAATTAGAACAGTTTCACCAACACTTAATGGTATGTTTCTCCTGTGAAACTAGGTGGGAAAACCTAGAAGTTTGTTAGATAGAGCATTAGTTTGGGTTTGGCAGGTGAGAGGTTGTGCACCTAAAGCAAAAAAAGAGAATGAAAAAAGAAGAAAAGCACTCAGCTTAGGCTACCTTCATGATTTATAACCACATAATATGTAGCAAGATTAATTCCAGTTGTGTTGCTTTGGGAAGAAAGAACTTACATTAGAGCACCTGTAGGGGATTAATGAGTTGGCAGCTTGGCTTTCAGAAGAGATGAAGCTTCTCCTTCTTTCACCCCAACCCCATCTCTTTCCAGTCATTCCAAGTTTGGCACAGCAATATGGAGCAGCATATCTAAAGACTTCATTTATCTATAGGGGGGATAAAGGGGTGGCCATGTGTACCCTGCAGAAGTATGGAGGAGTGGGAGGTTGCTGAAAGATGCTACTTAAAACAAAAAGAAAGAAGGAAAGAAGAAAGGCAAGGGTATCTTTGGCCATCTTTCTTCGGGGTGCCTCCATTCACTAACACCTTGCTGTTAAAATGGAACCTAACCCTGCAAAATGCGAGAACAAAATCATTCATTTTACGGGTAGAGTAAATGCTAATCCCCCACCTCTTTAAAACTACTCCTCTCTGCCCTTCCTGCCTCTGGTGCTCTGTAACAGGCAGGAATATCACCAAGTCCGGGCACTGCACCTATGGATATTTAGGCTGGACCTGAAGAGAGACCCGGCAGCTATGGCTGATGGCAGAAACCCCCTAAACAGCTGGTCCCTAATGAGAAGTCATCTCAGGGGCGTTTTCTGGCTGACAAGAAAACCTCTTGTGCTGTGATGACTGTGAGATGCCGCTGCTAGGGAAGGATGGAGGCTGGTAGTGATGAGCAGGCAGTGAGTTGAGCCATCTGGGGAGAGGGAGGCAACTGTGACGTGGGCAGAACTGGCTAGAAGTGGGACAGGCAGAAGGTTGATGAGTGAGACACAGGGGAATGGTAGAAGACAAGTGTGGATGGAGGAGAACCTGCTGAGGGTCAGGGAAAGCAAGGGCTGGCAAGGGACTTCACAAATGCAAAATATTTTCAGCTGGAAAGTGAGCAAAGTCAGAGGTGTTAGTATGGGAGGGGAGGGATGCTCATGGCGGTGAAGGAAGCAGGCGTCCATGAAACAGTCAGCAGGCGAGTGCTGAGCAGAGGAGGGAAGGAGGATCAGCAGGATGGCATGGAGAGATACGAAAAGGCTAAGGAGCAGGTGGTTTGAGAAGATACCGTCTGCTCCTCGTGCCTTGCAAGAACCAGGGAAAGTTGTTGAGCTAGCCAAAACCCACAATGACCTTGGCTTGTCAGGCTGGAAATAGAAAATGGGAGCATTCTTGGATTGCAAAGCTAAGTTGGCTCTAGCATTCCCCCTCCCTGTCTTCAAAAGCTGGCAGTCTTGGCAGAGGTGCTTCTTGTGGACTGTCATCCCCGTGTCGCCTCAAAAGAGCCATGAGCCAGCGTGAGGTGGCTGGTCATGCTCAGTACTGCTGAAGGCACCGACTGCTGCCCTCCCGCAGCCCTCACTCTGTTCCTTCAGCAAAGATTATCCCCATGGGGCTTAGTCAGCTGAAAACTCCTTTGCAGGAGGGAGGAGTGACCAGTCTCACAGTGACACCCCTGCCATCAAATCCCTGATTCCACATACCCAGCTAGAGGGCAGCTCATGCTGACCTCTCTCCCCAGAGCCTCATGCATCATCTCACGTTTGTACAACCCAGGAGCAAGGCAGCCTCCAAAATCTCCAGGGCCCCAGCTCTTACACGTGCCTCTTACATACACTAGCACTGCAGCTCTCAGCTCTAGCAGCCTCAAACCTTCCCGAGTGACACTGGAGCTGCAAATGTCTCCCCACTTCCCAGCTGGGCAGTGCAAGTCTCACCTTCGAGGATGCAGCAGTTGTCGCCCACAGCACGAAGCGTACCCAGGAAGGGAAGGAAGTGCTGGGGGGTGCTCAGAGTCCACCCCCTCAACCAAAAAAATGAATACTTGTCCCCTCCTGCCAAGCCACCCCATGCCCTTGCCAAGCCTGCACTGCTGGAGGGGGCCAGCAGCCAGAGCAGAGCAGGAGGCAGTTAGCACAAAAATCACTTTTTTGTTGTGGTTTTCAAAAGCAGCAAGGCAAAAAAGGAAAAAAAATACATAGTTGAGTTCTTCACAACACTGGGGCCCTGTGATGCTAAGAATCACTCACTAAATATCTTCAAAGAAAAGAATTTTTGCTGTGTTTTCTTTGGATTTCCAAAAGAGTTTGCTAATGAAAGGCAGAGGAAGAATGATGCAGAAGGGTAAGTGTCTTTTCGCTTGAAGAGCTGAATAATCAGTGCATAAACCAGTAAAGATCCATGTGGCCTTTACACCTCACTGCTGTGCCAAATACTCTGATGGCAGAGCTGTGTGGTCACTGATATCGCATACCACACACACTGCAGAAATATTCATTAAAAACCCATATAATTAGCGTCAGTTTCATATTACCTATGTAATGATGCAACTATATATGTGTAGTTCAAAAATAAGCTTTAAAGAGAAACATTGGTTTAGGCAGTGGTTTGCCATCAGGTGATGGTGTGGGTTGTTTTCCTCCCTTCTCCCCTGACCACTGCAGACACTAAAAGCTGGCAAGAAGACACCTCACATCCCGTATGGCTCCTGGCAGCACATAAGATGCAGCTGCAGTGGTCAGGGTTGTTAAACACATCTCATGCCACAGCCCAGCTGATCCTCTGCCCACTTTCTCACAAACAGGGCAAGCCTGCTCTCCTTGTCTGACACCGGGAGCTGGGGATGCTCCCGTGAACCTGCCACAGGGTGGGTGGCTGGAGGAAGAAGATGGTTCATCTTCTATATTTCTGGACCAGCCAGCCAGCCCTGGCACTGCGTTTGCTGCAGGACTGCATCTTTAGGGCAAGTTGCACTAGGGCACAGGCATCTCAGTGCCAGCCTGCCCCAAAGTCTTCACTGCGGTTGGTGGGAGTGTGGCTGTCACCTTTCACCGGAGCTGGGGTCTGTCCCACCAGCCTGAGCCTGCCCCATTGCTGCACCAGGATGTGTGCAACACAGCCAGCCTGGTAACTACTGCCCCACAGAATCACTAAGGTTGGACAAGACCTCTAAGATCATCTAGTCCAACCGTCTGCCCATCTTCCACCCTGCAGACTCTGTTTTCTGGTCTGGAAAACATGTCCTCCATGAAACAGAATTTATCTCAATGGCCTCGTGCCATAGATCAGCCATCTTGTAACAAAGCAAAGAATTGTTGAGATTTACTGAAGTTCTCGTGCTTCTCGGTCGCGGTCAATTTACATGAGAGTCTTTGCTGACTTTCTAGTGCACAGCTACTCATTCCTCTACACCCCAGAACACTATCTGTCTAGCAAAGACATGTATTAAGGGGAATTAATTAACTGGGTTGGATGGCTAGCTAATCAATCTTCTTGGTATAAATTGAGTTGTGGTAGAAGAACGTTAATCTGTTGCTCCCCCTGCTTTCACTGCATAGAGATAAAAAAATAGATGAATACCCGGTGAGAGAAATTGGGATGGGATCATATTCCTTCCGAATATAGAGTTTTTGGCAACCTCAGAAAATGAGGTGAACATTACTGGAATTTCATTTCATAAATGCACTGAGAAAATGAATGTCAAAAACATCCTGATTTAGAGATCTTTCAACAAAAGAAAATGGAAATGTTTCCTTCTGAAGCAACTCTTTGTTTAGGCATTTAAAAAATGGCAAAATCAAGGGAAAAAATCCAGTTAAATGTTTTCATTGTGTTAAACCAAAAATATTTACAATGAACAGGCTTTTTTTTGTTGTTGGGGGGTTTTTGGTTGCTTGATTTTGTTGTGTTCTTTGGGGGTGAGATTTTTTTTAATTTTCTTTCACTAAGCAGTTTAATAACTTGGAGCCTCTCAGCCCTGTGCGAAATGGAAGATTTCTCCCCACCCCTCCAGTGGTGATTTCACCACCTTTTGAGCCACAGCTGGAAGACCAGCAACATGCTGTATTTCATGTTTCTCTGCCTTGATCCTGCCAGTGTTTTTGCTGGTATTCAGCAAAGGGCCCCACCTAATGATCCAACAGATGACTGGCACCCTACAATGCTGGTCTGTAACTTTAAGCTGGAGAAAACTATCTAGGCTTTTTGAAGAAATTCTCTGTTTAAAAAAAAATGCTTTTTTTTTTAATGAAGTTGGCTCCACTGTATTAGCAACTCAGTGTTTCCTTTAATTGGCGTACTGCCCCGTGTCTCCCAAATGACTGATCTGACTACAAACTGCTCAGACTCCGTGATGTATTTTTCATCTCGTTTATTGCAGGCATGAATACAGGAACAGGTAAACAGCTGAGCCGTAAAAGTTTCTCTCTAGGCATGTTTTCAACAAAATGCCATCATACACTGTCTGATGAGATACGCTGCTACTCAGATGAGACAGAATGGTGTGAGCAATATTACTTGAAAGCTGCTACCCACCAGTCAAAGCCGCAGCTGCTGAAGAAGCCTTCTCCTCCACTCTCTCCCTTCCCTCCTTCTCCACGTCACCTACTTGTTCTTTTACGGCACTTAACTTTACAAAACACAGTTGTGAGGCTGATCTTACATGCAAATACAGATCAGCTTCAGTATATTTATTGCAAACTCCTTGAACACCAGGACATTAAAAAAAAAGAAAATAAAAGGAACAAAAAGAAAGAAACAATACTCCATTGCATAATTACGAGTAGGTTTTTGTAGCCAATGAGCCAGAAATGGATTAAAAAAAAAAAAGAAAGAAAACCAAAGGATATTTGTAAACAGTTCAAACAAAACATGGTGCTGCCTCCATTGAAACATTTCACTGTATTGCCAGATCTGTTTCAAATGGGCACGTAGGCATCCTGTTGCAAGAGAGTTGTGAAGCCAGGAGCTGAAACTTCAGAGGAGTTAATTTTCAAACATTGCATTTCCAGGGTCTAAGTATGTTTGAAACGTGGAAAATCTGCACACGCTGTGGGATCTGATAGAACTGTGGGAACATTTCTCAAGAAAACCCGGTTATTCCTCTTAAAACAAAATAGTGAAAACAGCCGAGTTGCACAAAAACAAAGCACAGTTGGTTGGCTTCCACAGGAGACTGCAATATGAGAAAATATTTAACTCCCTGCATAGCTATTTAAATGGCTGATATATTTCGCTGGAATCACCCAAACATGACAACATTGCATTCTGCCACTTAGAGACTTCACACTGGAAAGCTGGGATCTTTGATGACCAGGTCAGAGCATCACTCAGGGCACTGTTAAAAGCCAGGCCCACCCCTGGCAGGCTTTGCCAGCAGGGCTACAGCAGGAGGTTTCATCAACCAGCCACTCCCAGACTGGGCACGGCTATAATGAAGCCTCCATGCTTCTTAGGCCTCTGCAAGTTACCCCAGCTCTCAGTTCTCCCTGTAAAGGGTAAAAGCTGTTCTTGACAACAGGGTGTTCCTGGTAGTATATTTACACCTAACGTGCAAGGCTTTTGCTGGCAGAACTACGTCGATCACAAATCATACTTCAAAGCGCCCCTGGATGATGTAGCCATGTCGGCGAAGGTTTGCAATGTAGACCTAACCAGAGGGTTGGAAAGCAGGATTCATCTCACTTAACTTGAAGCAATATAAAGGTAGACATTTAAGTCAGAGGCACCTCCAGAAGGCAGTTCCTTTGATCTCTCTTGAGGTGAGAGTTTGGCATATTAACATTAGGTGAGATGAATCCTCTCCCAGGAGAGCTGAAGAGACGAGCTCCTTAGAGCCGCCCTTTCCTGCCACCAGCTCTGGAGACCATGCTTCAGAAGGCTGCTGTTCAAATGTGTTATCTTTACACGTGTCAATGTGCACGATAATGATAGCCTGTGCTGGGCTTCATGCTGCCGCAACTACACACGCAAGCTCATTAAAGCTAGCTCAGATACTTCTGCACTATTATATAGACATACCTTCAGGCAGAGTATCCTTAAACACCTGTAAATTTAAAGTCCAGGGACAAATCGAGACTATCTGCCCCTCAGCATATGATCATGTTGACGTTGTCTTGTTTACAGTATTTTTGGGTAACAGGTGTCCTAACACTGTAATTCCCAACCAGAGGTGAGGCAGGAGTGTTTATTCACAGGATGTGAAAACTGAGACGCTTAAGCGTGGGCTGAAGAAGGTACGTAGTAAGAAAGAACAAAGTGATGACATTCCACAGTTAAGTTTGATACCAGTAAAACAGTCTTAATAAAGCTCCATTAGACTCCAGAATAGGAAATGGTGGCAGCCAGTAGATAAGACACTAAAACAAGACAAGGCAACGTTCTTGGGGTTGTTCTGTGGGAAACATCCCAGAGGAACTAAGCAGCTACGTGAGCCTTTCCCTCTTCTCCTTGTGGGAACCAGGGAGGGATGAGTCTCTGCTCTCTCTCAGCTACACCAGAGCACACCTCAGCTATAAAGACTTGGTCTCTATAAAGTCACCTTGGTTCACCTTTCTCATTTTCCAGTTCTGACTATCTTGTCTGAAGAATTTTTATACAACAGGAGCAAAACGTTGCATTTAAAATAATAAACTAACAGCTTGTTTATGAGCCAGAACATCTGATGGGCTGGTCTGAATCAGGCAGTTCTGCTTATGTGACCAGACTGCCCTAATGCAGGGAATTGGATTTTTTTTTTTTTGCCCCCAAACCTGAAGGGGTATTGTGGGGTTCCCAAAGTCCACTCCATGGCAATCAGTATGACTGAAGCATCTGCTCACATCTGGGTTTTTTCTGTTTTTCCTCAACAGTGACTGTGTGAAACTGCCATCAGTTCACACTCAACTGGGGGTTGCCTAACAGCAGCCAGAAGACCAGATTCAACTGGAATAGTCAGTGCTGTGCCATTCTCAACCTTATTTTCCTTTCCTCTCACTAAATGGCACCTCTAATTACAATTTTCTTTCATTTGTTTTTCACAATGCTCACTTTTACTTGGACAAAATGTGCTGCTACTTCTCCCTCCCCTAGCACCTTCTGGAAAATGGTGAGAAAAGAGCAACAGGGCACGGAAGATCCAGCCTTTTGTGTGTCTGTTGCATTTTCCCCTCCTTTTTGATTTCTTTGCAGGGATTTAATGTTCCTAACCTATTTTGACTAACCTTGGATTGACGGAGCGGCACATTAAAACATAAGGAATGAAAGTGTCTGCTGCTGTAACTAGGAGGTGGAGAGCATACAAGTCATATCTGATTGCCCAGCAAAGTCACTGGAACGCTCTGAAATCTGCAGTCGAGGTGTTTTTCTACGGCTCCTTGTGCCCATTTCTTCTGTTAAACTACTTCATTACATTTTGTATTGTGAGCTTCTACCTCACATTTGTGCTGTTTATTTTGCTCCATTTAACAGCAACCAGAGAGGTTTGGGTTTGGCAGATTTAACTGGGGACCCTATGCTAATTTTTTGTCATAGTAAATATAAAACAGAAAAGTCATTTATATACCTCCACATTGCAATTCACAGTCTTGAGTAGCTCTCAAGAATTCTCATTTCAGAAAAAGAGCACAAGCTAACTCTGAAGGAAACCCAGTCTCACAGCAGTCGCTTCCCAGCCTCCACACAAACAAACTCCTTAAGCTGAGATAAAGCCATCGTAATCAGTATTAAATTAAGGGCAATCTTTTATCTTAATACAAACAACAGAACATAGTGTACAGAGTAACAGAAAAATATACATCTTCAGCCATACAAAACGCACAAAAGCTTTCCTGTTGGAAGAGGACCTTGAAGCTGATGGTCAGTTGTCGGTAGCTTTCTAGATGACCCTGCACTACTGAAAAGGGGGAATGGAGAACTTCTTTCTTCTTCTTTTTTTTTTTCTTTTGCCTAGGAAATAGTTGGTAGCATTACCTGTACACCATAAACACCTCCTCGGGGCTGCGGTTCTGCTAGTGCTGGACCCCCACCCCACCTGATGCCTGAGACATCTCCAATGAACGCAGAGGCTGCTTGTGTGCTGGAGGTGGATGGGCTGCAGAGCCAGGCATGCCCTCCACAGGTTTGCCAATATGCATGTGCTGAGCAGTAGAGTGAAAAAAATGGGTATAGACACAGCTATGCCCTAAACTATCATCACTGTTATTATTTAAAGTGATCAATCAGTTTGCATCGGTCAGGAAGGCAGCTTATCTACCCGAAAAAATCCTCCTTGTGCAGGCTATGTCCACACCTCTGAGACCACCACTGCTGGGGCAGAAGCTGTCTGAGTGTGGGTGAGCCCTAATGCCTAGGCAACCTGGAGAAGGTAAAACTTCTCACTTAGTTAAAAAAGTCAGTATCAAGCTAGAAAGTCAGTAGCAAATTACCCGAAACAACTGATTTTTGTCATTAATGGAACTACAGTAAGGTTTAGTTGAAGGCTTAGGTCGAGATGAAAAACTACAGGGAGTTTTGGGTGCGTATACCTGTATGGTGGGGTGTCTCTTCCCCTCGCAGCTATTTATATCTCTGAGTGAAGGTTAAGGTTAGGAATTTAATAAGACAGCCGTTCATTTTTCTGTGGAGACTAACAGTCCTGGGGTTAGGATGTAATAATCATTCTTTCGCTTTAAAAATGGTTCTTTAACAAATAGCAGTAGCTCATTGCAATTTTCAGTTGTACAAAATGACATATTTTCTATGTTACTATCAAAATATTCTGCATAACATTAATTTCTGTGCACTTATTAACATATGTACAGAACAGTGTTTCCCAATAGAAATCAGTATGCTCCTTGCTGATCCTTTTTGCGCTAGATGTACCAAAACCAAACCTGAAATTAATTGTGTTAATAGTATAAAATCTCAGGAGAGATAAAGGATTGAAGTTTTACTTCCCAGCAGCAAATGACTAAAGGAACTCCTTCAAGTTAAAGTCTAGCCGAGACTTCATTTTAACCAACTGTGGTGCATCCAGGTGAGCCAGGAATATCACACATTTCCCCGATGCATTATGTTGAGTACACAGAAGCAGAGGAATGTAAACAGACAGAAGGCACATGAAAGGCCCCAATCCATTCTCCATCTGACCGAAGTGCGAGTTTCATAATTCTGTCATCAAGAGTCTTTTCATCATTTTCTCTCTCTCAAGTTCACGCCTCAGGGTTTCAGCACTGTGTAATTAATGCACAAACAGCCAATTATGGGAACAACAATACGTCTCAGATTTCAATTTAAAATAATTAACATTTTCAAAATACCAAAGGAGAGGGAAAAAAGGTCAGACTCAATTCAGTGAAAAGGCTGGTAAATGATGGCTGATTGAAAACCAAGCACTGCTTGATATTTCTGAAGAGTAAACAGAGGCGAGGAAAAGAACATAAAAAGATCCACACAGCAAAACAGTTTAGGGTTTAATCTCACCCTCTTAAGGACACTGATTTCAAAGGAAGCTGGGCTAAGGCTCTGAAAATGAAACAGCTACAGTAAATGCCATCACAAAAAGACTGATGTTATAGCCTCCTGCTCCCCAGCACGGCCTGACAGTGGGGGTCCGATTAGACATTAGGAAGAAGTTCTTCACCATGAGGGTGGTGAGACACTGGCACAGGTTGCCCAGAGAGGTGGTGGAAGCCCCATGCCTGGAAGTTTTTAAGGCCAGGCTGGATGCAGCTCTGAGAAACCTGATCTAGTGGGTGATGTCCGTGCCCATGGCAGGGGGGTTGGAACTAGATGATCTTTCAGGTCCCTTCCAACCCAGACAATTCTATGATTCTATGACATCAAGTAGGCTGAATTTACCACAGTCCTGCACACCTCAGGGTTGGGGAAGCTGAGCTTCAAGTCCTTGTTCCAACACACTGAACCACCCCAGAGCCTGCAGGCTCTGCCATACTGGGAATGCCCTGGGTTAGGGATTCCATTTCTTAACAAATAGTGCGAGGGAAAAGAAAAACCACACACAGAGCCGTTTACTGTGTTGTTCTGAGAGTGAAGTATCTAAGGCTTGTAGAACAGTGGGGAGATTTAAACTGCTGTGCAGAAACCTTGGAGCCCATTCACGGACAAGCAGGGGTGGAATCACCCATTTGTGCTCCAGACATCCTACAGAAGCTGAGCTCAGCACTACAGCTCCATAATTACATTTTTACTGGAATGATAATTTTTTAGATGAGTTAGCAATGTTGAACAGGAGTGCAGGTGCAATTAAACCAATATCTGCAAAAAATAATTAACAAATGAAAATGGGAATTGACTGTGAATCCATAAGTAAAAAAAGCACTCTTTTATTATGATGCCAAGGAAATACTTTTTTTTTCAACATAAGCCTAGGACTTTTTGTGCTCCAGAATTATTGAATGTATCCATTCTTACATTTGTATTCAGTAAATTATCAGCTTGGGAAATTCAGCTTTGATTAAATTCTAGAATAAGAAGTGAGCATGCAAAACCTATAGCATGGAACAACAGAAATTGAAAGCAGGTGGCCTGTGTAAAGATGGGATGGCTTGTTCTTTCTCTGAGAAACTACAAGAAGGACCACTGTAGCTTGACATTGCTAAAAATAAATTAAAAAAGGAAAAAGGAGAGAGAAAGAAAACCAGTGTTTGTTTTTCATTTAGAAGAGCCAACATTTCTCAACCTCAGCTTTCTCCCACGGACATTTAATTTCAAAAAACCAAAATCCAATGGCAATTATTAAAAGAAAACCTTTGTGGTTCAGACAAAATGATTTGCCTAAGGAAAATCTGTAAAGCCCTTTCTTTCCAGGCCGTTGGCCACAGAAATGGTACATTGCTGCAGTTAATCAGGGGAGGTTTTTTATCTCAAAGCAGATATGAGTTACAGGTGTTTCTTTACATGACCCACCTATTCTGAAACAGGTGTCAAGCAGCCACTGGAAATCTTTTGATATCAGGGGAAATGGCACTTTATTGTAATTATGATGGAAAATCAAGCTGATCGCTTTAATGCAGAGAGCATCATAGTATTTCTGTGAAAGAACTGCACAGTACCTGTCTGCCAGCGAAATTGGTTTATGCGACGTATAAACTGTCTGTACTGTCGGAGTTGGTATAGTCTCTGCCAAAGATCTCAGAACGGGCGATGGAGTTACCAGCGTTATCTTAGGAGACGACTGCACCGCACAGCATGGTAATTTGCTGTCTGTAAATTCTGCCTACAAAAGAATGTACATGCACATAGAACGAAAAAAAAAAAGCCGTAGATTAGCTTTTACTGCTCTTGTTACCTTTCACCATTCAGTTCACTGCCAAACACTTAGTAACAACAACTAGTAACGAGAACAAAGGGAAGGCTGTAGCTAGAGCTGCTCGGTGCAACCTCGTCTGATGACGAACAGCCACTTCTTTTGGTGGCTCTTTCAGAGCTGTGCCTGAGGGACAAGCCTGATGGCAACATGCACTATATGAGATGAAACTCCACGTACTGGTAGCATTTGGATAAAAGATACAGTCAGTTTGGAGAATACTCCTTATTACTCTTGAGTTTTTCCTAAAAAATAATGCAGAATGCTGACCACATGAGATTTGTGGACTATTCTTCTGAAATCCTATACAGTTTGCTGGTGAGTCCTCTGACTCTAGGTGTCCCGATTTCAAAGCATTGATGCTTGCCCACATTTGCTAACTGGAACGTGCCTCAAGATAAACAGTCTCGTGATGTCTAGTGACAGGCATCATTAAAGCAATATTGGAAGTGCTGGCGTAAGACAAACAGCAAGCAACCATCTCCTGCCTTTCAGGTGAGGCACATCAACGCCGCAGGATTATGGCAAAGCCTGAGCCAGCCTATGCAAGTGGAGAGGGAGATTGCCTAAAAAAAATAAACCAGCCCTGTCTTGCTTTTTGGCATGGAGTGCTTCTCATGCCAAACCACAGTGGCTGGTGCCTGTGGTGCATATTTGACCCCGACCTGGGAAGAGCATAGGGCAACTGCAGTTTGTCAGTGCGTCAGGACCATTAGGATATGCTCCTACTGGTATCAGCTGCATTTCTTTCTTGACAACTTTTTCTTCTGAACTTGGTTCAGACTTCAAGGTGGGGAGGAAGAAAAGACACTAGCATAAGGGTGGAGCTATTTGAACAGCAACTTTTTATTTTTCTTTTTTCTTAATTATTTCTCAAATCCTGCAAGCCACACAGGATCAATTCTAAACACAAACAAATCAGTTTAATCCGTGGGATAATTATTTGAGCCCAGGAAAGAATAGCTGTGTTAAGCTTGCCTGCTTGTTGTAATTTTTTAAGTTGTCTCTGCTCACATTTCAGCAAAATGCACCTGATATGCTCTGAAGCAAGTAGAATTCCATTAATTCCACCAAATTAGTAAAATGGGAAATGTAAAAGCAACTGAAGAAACTCTCCCTCCAGCTTTGGCCAATTTTGTGTGTAAATACTGTTCAAATTTGTCATTCAGCTTTCAAAACTCAACCTTACAAACTGCAGGGCATCAAATTTGGTGTCCCTCACACAGGATCTCTGCCCTCCAAGGACTACCAGATCTTACTTTACGGCATGAGAAGGAGGCACCACTCTGTAAGGCTGGTGTAAATCCTCCCAGCCTTATGGAAATCAGCAGAGGGATGACAAATTACACCTGCTGAAGATTTCCCTGAGTCCTAAAGTGTGTTTTCTCTGGATAATGGTTTTACAGTACAGATCTATAGCATCTTTTTATATATATATATCTGCTTGCATAGTACGTTTGAGCCAAATATTTAACCGATCTAAACAGATATAATTTCATTAATTTAAATCTATGTTACACATACTGGCCTGAGAATATGGTCCTCAAGCCTGCCATTTTGCTACAGAAATCTGAAATTCAGAGAGGTTCCTGGCATGAAGCTTATTTTAAAACATTCCAGGCAACCAAGTTCTCTAATTTTTACTCTGGTAAAATCAACACAAGTGTATATACACCACCAAATGAGAAGCCCTGCACAAAAGATAAAGCCTTCCAAATGTCACAGTTCATAACTTTTTCCCCACAATAACACTTTAACGTTTTGTTCCAAGAAAAAAAAAAAAGAAAAAAAATGAAATGAAGGGGAAGCAAGGACAAGAAAAAATCCCAAACAAGCAAGGAAAAAGACTAACAAACATTACCATCCGAGACTGTGTGTGACTGGGGAACGCTCAGAGTTAGATCTGCCTGCAAGTCCTAGCACTGACCTAGACACTGCTGCAGCTCCTGCCCGAGGTGGTGGCCACTTCAAGCCCTCAGCAGAGCCCGTGCATCAGGATGAAGTAAGATGCTGCTGGGGAGAAGCACATCTCCTCAGGTGGGGAGGACCATGAAACGCCTGACCAAAGCCTAATTAACCTTCCTAATTGTTCTCTCGTCTTTATGCAGTCCTGTGGGTAGCTGCTTCTTTACCACAGATCCTTGTGTGTAACTCACTGAAAGGAACATATGGCATCATTTGACGGATCACACACTGTTAGAATTTGATTGTGATGGTGTTGTACATATTTGTGATCTGGGCTCTGCCCTCCACCCTGCCCAGGGAAATAGGACTCTATGGGGAAAAGAGGGAATTACAGAAGACTAGTTTGAATATTTGCTTCTTCTCTCCCAACAGGGCATAACAAAATTCTCAACATTTGAATTTGCCGTAAACCAGCAAGACCAAAAATTTCTGCAAGACCAAAATTTCTGTGGGTGAGTATATCAGGGTAGCTTCTGTTTATATTTTAAAGTTCTATGAAAATGATGAAAAAATATTTTATATAGTCCTCCTACATTTCATAACTGTAATTGGCAGAAAAATAATTTCCTGACAATCATTACTAATTAGTGGGAAAGCTATTGTGGGTGTCTTTTCACATATATAAGGTAGTACTATGAAAGACACAAACACTGTAACTTTAGCTTTTGCTGCAATTGTACTACCCAGACTTGGCTGACCTGGTGAAAAGTTGCTGTGACATATTCCCCTGGATTTTCAGATATCTTTAATTAGAGCTCAGCAGCGTCACTGACAGAGGTTAGGAAGCCTCACTAACTCTGGCTTTAAAGCAGCCATTTGGAGGAAAACAAGACTAGATTAAATCCCATGATCAGGTTTATTGGGAAAGAAAAGCCCCTTTCTTTAAATCATTACATTCAGACAGTTACTGTACACAGCCCAACAGTGACTGAAGTTACTTATTTTTGACACACACCAGGTATAAATTGCTGCTACCAGTAAAAGTTAAGGTTAAAGTCTGAAACGCTTCATTATGCAAATGTAATTTAAAGACTAAGAGCCATTTACTGTGGTTTATAATTACAATCAGAGAAAATTTCTTATAGAGCAGATAATTTTGTCATTCTTATATAATGCCTCTACCCTTAAAGTAGGACCTGGATTTTTTTTTAGACTGTCAAACAATGATTTTCTGTTTATATATGGCTTACCTTACCAAATCCCCTAAATTCTGACTTCTGTGAAAGTTTAACAGGAATTCAGTTCAATACTTGATCCAAGTTATGAAGTAAACACGGGAATTTATACAAGAATACCATTGTAGACATCAACACACGAACTATAATTCTTCCTTAAAATTCAGATGAAAATTCAATGAAAATGAGGCCCCGCTTTGTGATGGCATAGCAGGCGGTTTCAGGCAGGAGGCCAGGCAATTGCTAGACAGAGGACTAAGTCTTCCCATTCCTTTATTGCTCCTTGGAAAGATGCTGTGGAGCTTCATAGGTGTCCTCTACAGTCCTGAAGTGAATAAATTTTGGGACTGACTCCATTATCAGTGAATCTTGACCTTTAACTCTTAGTCCTTTGTCTAGGAAGCAACAATGTCTGAATGCAGGCAAGTTAATTAATTGTATAATGGGAATATATTTTTGCACTCCAATTTCTACTTGGAATTTTATTTTTTTTTGAGGACTGGTTAGTGCACAAGTTTCTGACACTGTTAAAAAAATCAGCTGGAATTGTGTTAAATACACAGTTTTTTAGTTGCGTGTTCTACTTACAGAAAACTGTGGTACTGTTGTAAAGGGATCGAAAAAAGGATTAGATGTATCAGCAGGGAATGTCTTTATCTTTAAAAAAGATAAAGAAAAAGATGTTACTTTCAGAGCATAAAAATGCAAAAGGAAAAAAAAAAGCAGCAAAGCATTGCAACTACAGTGACATATCCAACAAATTAGAGCAGTTCAGCAGTGCTCGGATCAGACCAAAAAAGACCCCCTCCAAAAATGCATACAGAAACCTGATGATGAATAGTCAAAGCATAAATATGAAAACTTGATAAATTAATTTTATCATGTAATTAAATCTGATTTACGGAGCTGATTGCATACAATGTATCTTCCAATACTGTCAAGAGCCATTGGATCATTATCTGCTTCCTTCAGCCAGCACTACATTTTTAAATATGAAATATGAAGTGTAGGAGCAAATTCCGCAGTACAGGAACTTTGGCTAAAGAACTTGTGCTTTACAGATTTTAGACTACCAAACTTTCAGTTAAACAGTTGCTGCCAAAGACAAACAATCACATAAAGTGGTATCGAAAGAAAACCAGATATATTTTAAAAAAGCACTGAGGACAACAGTTTGTTTCAGGCAGCTGTGAGGCCCTGTGTTGAGAGGAGGGCTGTGGATAAAGGTTGACCTTAGGAGGTCTTTTTTAAAAGTGCCTGGAGACGGAGAGGTGAGAGACCAACGTGTCCATATACCAAGAAGCCTGGGAGCTCCTAGGGCTTGGTCCATGAGCATATGATCACTGGTGTGACCAGGCCCTGCTGGAAGCCACGTCTGCCCTTCAAATAATTTCAAATATTAACTGAAATGAAAGAAATATTAAAAGCAGCAACAATCTCTGTCCCACTTCATCGTGAATGCTGTTTCTCATTATCTTCCTCTTTGGAATGCAGACACCATTCATTCATAGAGAAGACAAAATAGCAAATAAAGTTATCAATTTTTAATTGCACTTCATGCTTTCCATTGGGAAAACCACATTTTTCGCTGTAAGGGTGTGGTTTTCACTTTACTACGGAAACTGCTGTGCATTTGTTTGTTATGCATGTCTTCAAGGATAGTTCATTAACTACAGCTATATATATATATA
>NW_009705382.1:0-649 GCF_000703405.1 Apaloderma vittatum
TCAGTAAATGATTGCTAAAGACATCATACTATAGGAACATATGCAATGTTTTTATTACATAGCTCTACAGAAAGTTACGCAATTCTTTGGATTCTGTGTCATTTGCCAAACTGGTCAAACGCAAATGACGAGCAGTTGTTATAACATAGATAATTTTTGTTCTATTCCAGATACGGAATGAAAATTTGCATTTAAAATCTTTGTGAATGTTTTCAGAAATGAATAGGTAACTACTAAACTGAAGTCTCTAAAGTTATGTATTCATAATATTGCATAGTAGTATGCTTAGGCTTTACTATGTACTAGCCTTTTGTTGGATTTGTGTACGTATTTTACCTATGGGTTTTAATGATAAAGTGTATGGGTGTATGACTGCTTTGCATTTAAGTCCTTATGATTTTAAGGTGTTATATATATATGGGTTTATATATGTATATAAAATATATATATAGGAAATGGCAAACAACTGTCTGCTTCGAAGAAAAAACTAAACTTTGTGTGATAAAGAAAAATCCCCCAAACAAACCAAACCCAGAAAGTCTTTCATCCTGTCCTAAACTGAGTGGTAGGATAAGGGGTGCTGGGCTCCTCTCTAGCTTGTGGAAAGGGTCTGAGGCTCCTCCCTGCCCTCGTCTCTGCGTTTTGGCCG
>NW_009705382.1:659-6283 GCF_000703405.1 Apaloderma vittatum
ACCCCCTTCCTTCCCACGGTCTCCTCTTGTCTCTTTTCCCCTTCTTCTCCCCGTTTCAGCTCATTGCTTAACACTTGACAGAGGTGGTTCCTGCTGCCGTTTGGGATGCACGGTGCGAAGAAGTGGCCGTTTCTGTGGTCTTCTGGAACTGAGCCACCAGTTGCCCAGGGTTAGTGAAAGTGCTCGATTTGCTAATTATTTTGCTGGGTAGGAAGAAGGTCCAAACTGAAGGCTCCGTTAGCTGCTTTGAGGTGTCAGCGTAGAAGAGTTGGGTTGGAAGGGACCTACAACCACCATCCTGTCCATGTTCACCTCCTGCAGCTGATGGGGAGAGCTCAATCCTGAGCTGGATCTCCCGGAGCGATGGGAGAATGGGTTGGGGGAAAAAGAGTATAAAAGGGGGAGAAGGAGAGAAAGCAAGCAGGGGAGCAACTTTAAACATGCAGGGCTTTCATCTCTGTGGTCGTGGTAATGCTCAGAGGCTTTTTGTGCCCTACTAACCCAAAATGTTTAAATGCCTCATTTCCAAGAGGAGAATTTTAAGAAGGTGAAATAAGAAAGCTGGAACAGCTCTTCTTTCTTTGCAGAATGTTCTCTGAGGGCGGCTCCACAGCGAGGGATGAGCAGGGATGCTCTCCAGGAGAATTGCTGGAGCTGCCTGGTGGGTTAAATGAGTAAATGGAACAAAATTAATAAATATGCATCCTCACCGGGTGACTCTGGAGAAACCAACCTTCTCGAGCAGCAGCAGGGTGGTGCAATCTCCTTTTGTGCAGGCGGGCACATGAGCCTGAGCAACTTCTTGTGGGAAAAAAGCACATTTTGTTTGGGCTCCCCTCCACTTTTTTGAAGTGGTTTTGATTCTCTGGTCTCAGTTTGCTTCCTGTCTTATTAAAGAAGAGCTCCGGTGGAGATAAAGGGAGGACTGAACCATCGGTGCCAACTGCGTGCGCCCTTCCGCCCCGTTAAAAGGAGTTATTAGGGGGACTGCTGGCTTTTTGGTCTTAAGAAGTGCAGCGCCGAGGGGGGCAGCAGGGCTGTGGCGGGGTCTTCACCTTTCATTTTCCCATCCGAAGGATCACAGCCTCTTCTCGCCTCCCCGCTGGCGCTGGATGGATTCACGCCGAGAGTTTTGACTTCTCTGGGGGAGCGAGGAGCAAGCACACAAGGGTCTGAGATGCCTCAGAAGAGACGTTTTCCCAGTGACTAAACAGGAGCAAGAAAAATTGAAAAAAATACCTGATACCTGGCAACCTGTTTGTTTTAGAAGTCGTTCCTGAGACATCAGTGCTCGTTAGTGGGAGTCTGACACTTGCTCGGTTTTCATCTCGCTCTCCTCTGGCTTTGCAGAGGCGATGATGCCCTTTTGATGTTAAACATCAGGAGAACAGGCTCCTGTCCCCCAATCTGGGGATCCCAGCCGGAGCTGGGGGCTGAGTGCATTATGCACAGAGCTTATTTGCTAATTCATACTGCCTTATCTTTTTAAATACAGAAAGCAGCAGCTAAAAAATCGGTGGGAGAAAAGCTGCATAGTAAAAAAGGTGCATAATAAGGCTAAAGCTCATCCCGATGAAGACGTGCTGCTGCTTCGGAAGAAGCTCAGCAGCAGGCTCGGATATAGTGTGGGTGCGTTTATGCTCTGCCTCTTGAGTGAGTTGTTTGGAAGCTCTGGGTGTCTGTGAAGCAGGAATTGGTGCATATTTAGTGCTTTAAAAATTGCTTTAGTTAGTGCTTTAAAGATTGCATTACTTAGCGTTGCACCACCAGCGTCGTGAAAAGCCTTGAAGGAGGACGATTTGCTGTCGCAGTTGCGCAGGCTGGCAGGGCATTGAGGTGCTGATGGTTGGAGGTCTTGGTTCAAAAGTTGAACAAAACCCATATTAAACCACAGGGCAAGCTGGTGCTGCAAGATCCTGGTCAAACCAATGCTGTAAAACCCGAGTCCTTGAGGGAAGGCTCATGAACTTGGCCAAACGAATTGCTGGTGACTGATAAAACAGGTGAATATTGAGCTGCTCGTGAACTTCAGTGGTGGATCGGTGGGAGCTTCAGAGCCTCTCTAATGGTGGAGCTGGCTGGGGGATTGCAGACGTCGGCACAAGGGGTGATTGGTTGTAGATTTGCTCCTCTTTCGTTATCTCTGCCCTGATTTTCTGTGATCCGTTGAGATGGAGGAGCTGGTCTGGGGTTCCACCTCGCTCTACATGCATCCCACGTGTGAGCACGGGCTCAGAGTCCCCAGGGGCCGTGTTGCAGCAGAGTGACAAGAGGTGGGGACGATGGGTGGAAAACTGCTCCGATGTCCTTACCCTGCGCTCAAGGACACGCTTCCCCCAAACCCAGTCAGACCAGTCCGTGCTGGGGCTGGTGCCGTCTCCCGCCCCTCCTATTTCTCTGCTCTTGTCCATGGCATAGGGGGCTTGCGGTAAGTAGGACCCTTGGTGTCCGGCATCATGCAGAGAAAAACAAGCAGCAAAGATTGAGTTGAGAGAATTTGCAAGAAGAAGGATGAGTTATCAAACACCGGAGCAGATTGTGCAGTTCCTGAATTTTCTGGCAAAGCGGGTGTAAGTGGGGTCAGCCTCACGGGGACAACGTGACCCCAAAGCAGCTGCCTCACACCAACCCCCTGTGACTCCTTGTTCTTACGGCAAGGTTACCTTGCCCACATCTGCTTTGCCTTTTCACATTACTTTAATTTTTTTCTCCTCCCAGCACCCAGCTGGGCTCAGATCATGAATCTGCCGTCTGCTTGTGAGCGTGACGGTTGGAAACGGTCTTAGAATTGACAAAGTTGTGCTGCACTTTGAGGAGGGAACATTTATGCCTTAGTGAAAGGTGGGTTGCCTGTTCTTTTCTTGCCACTGATGTAGGTATTTTTGTTTCTGTTTAATTAGATTAGTCCTCTAGGTTTGGTGGCCAGCTGTTCGCTTTGCAGACAGGCAAAAAAAAAATAAATAATAAATTATTCCAGCATTATGCTCCTGCTGCTTTCTTCTTGTAATGAGCTTGTTTGCAATTAGTCGCTATTGGAACAGGCTGCCGTGGTGTGGAGCGTCTGAAAAGCTGATGTTTCCTGAGAGCTGGGTGGAGAAGGGTTGGAACAGAAGCACTTTCAAGACTGATGGGCAGGACGCATCAGTGCAGGCAGCTCTGCTTCAGGGCAGTTTCCTTGTCCTTTTGTGGATAATTTGGCTGCGTTTGGGATTATAATATGCAGATAAAATGTTGGAGTTTATCTATATACTATTAGAGTTTTCTTTTTTTTAAATTTTATTCTAAACACTTCTAGCCTAGGAATTTTCCCGTCTCTCGTAATAGGCGTTGGGGAATTCACTGGAGAACGTTACTCTTCCTCGAGCCTTTTTCTAACCCAGCCCTACCCACACCCATGAGGAAGCACATCGAGGGGTGAAGAGGATGTTCAGGGGCTTCGGGTACCCGTTTGGGCTGGCAGAGCTGAGGATGCTTTTGGGGGGAACAGGAAGGGGTTTACAACGCGATGCTTGTCCCAGTTGTTGATTCAGAGCCTGGATTTTCGCCGACTGGAAATGAGTCCGGGATAGGGTCTGAGCCCCTGAATTGCAAACATGCTGCAGGACCGACCTCAGATCTTGGAGTTCTTGTGTCTCATTTTCCAACGACTCGCCATGCGTTTTTATTTATATTGCTGAAGATATTGTGCAGGGGGATTGCAGAGGCTGGCCCCAGGTGACATCCCAGAGCAGTGGGTTCCTGCCCTGTATTTTTTTCTTGCTGGATCAATAAACCTGAGCATTGGGGCCAGGACTTTGACAAACCTTGGACTCAAGCATTTGGAGAATACTTTGAAAGAAGAGGGTATCTTGAAAAATACCTGTCTGTGAGGCTTGGTTCTGGAAGTGCCGCATCCTGGCGATGGCAGACCTCTTTTCTTCCCAAGCAAAGTTGGGCAGCTGGGTTTCAAAAAGCTCTCGCTGGACTGAAGGGCATGTTTCAAAGCTGAGCTGTTCTCAGCTGTTTCTGAAAGGGGTCCCTTTTCTTAAAAAAAAAAAAAAAAAAAGGGAAATGGAGATGGGAGTGTTGCTTTTGCACAGAGTTTCTGTTGCTCTCTCCTCCTTATTGCGTTTCATTTATCTTCCTTTCCAAAAATCACCAAACCGTACTGACTTAAATACCCCGAGCAAATTAATCCTTGGAAAGGCTCCCAAGTGAAGAAAAAAAAAATTTAAAAAATGTGGCTTTTGGGAACGTCCTGAGGAAAGAACAAATCGAGAACTAAGGGAAGCTTATTTTTGCAAGCTGCTTTAATTTGCCCCTTGCCAACCGCGGCGCTCCCGAGGTTATGCAAATGCCACAGACACGTGTGTCCAGCTTCTGCTCTGTCGTCGCCGTTTGCAGCGAGAAATTGCTGTTTTCTTTCCTGGCTATCGGATATAGGAAGTAAACAAGCATTAAATGAAGCTGGAGGCTTGTATTGAAAACCGAGTCTGCGTGCAAGCGAGGGCTTACTCTGTTTATTTAGCGATAAATCAAGGAGCCCACTGAGATTTGCTTGTGACACGCGTAACCGACTTGTGTATTTGGACCAGGGAGGTGTTTTTCCAGGGGCTCAGCTCTTGGTGAGCTGCGGTGGGGGTTGATGATGGTTAACAGTGCCGGGGCCGTGCGTGGGTTTACGTACCAAGGTGCTGCTGCGGGTGGGTTGCTGATGGTGATGAAAACTTTTGGGGTTTTGGCTAAAAAAGCTGCTGGTTAAGGAACAGCGAGGTCGCTAGCTTCTCTGTCGAGGGCTGCAGAGGTGCTGTTGTCACAGGAATGTGTATGTTTACCTCAGACAAGATGCGAATGATTTCGCTGGGCAGGTACAATGGAAGCGAAGTGGCAGAAAAACCCGTCGTTGGCTGCCGCTCCTTCTGTACCCGGTGACGAGCGGGAGCAGAAAGTACCATCTCTGGGAAAACAACTCCGGGCTCTTCCAGTTAAACATGTCATTTTATCTGCTTATTCATCTGCTTTACACATGCATTTCCTTCAGTGCCTTGAACTCTCCCTCTGGTTTGCACATTTACTGCTCTGCCGGGACGGTGTCACGACCTCGCCTGGAGCCGTCTCATCCCACTGCCTCCTACCAAAGCGCTCTGGGATTTAGGATAGAAGCGATCAGAACAACCCGTCATGCCTTTCCCCTCTGTTCCCTGGTCGCTCTAAGGCTGGTCGCTATTTCCCTGCTAACGCAAAGCTCACACGACTTTTCCGTGTTCCAAATCAAACTCCTACATGTGCCACCTCGCACATCGGCGAGGACTGACGCCGAGTGCCGAAGCCCCGAATTACCTCCTCGAGGCTCTTCTCGTCCGGCTTTTGGGAAACCCATAACGTGGTCAAATGGAGGGTGGAAGGGGGGGTTAGACACGGTGCAGGGCTGCCCTGGGCTGTAGGCTGCTCTGCCGGGGTTTTGTGCTGCCTGCTGTGGAAGCAGAGGGGCAGGGGGTGGCAGCCCCACCGCTTGGGGCATGCTCAGGGTGTTGGAATCGTCGAATCATTTAGGTTGGAAATGACCTTTAGTCATAGAATAGGTTGGGTTGGAAAGGACTTTAAAGACCATCTCGTTCCAACCCCGGCTACGGGCAGGGACCCCT
>NW_009705382.1:6293-7123 GCF_000703405.1 Apaloderma vittatum
CTCAAGGCCCGGTCCAACCTGGCCTTGGGCACTGCCAGGGATGGGGCATCCACAGCTGCTCTGGGCAACCTGTGCCAGGGTCTCATCACCCTTGCAGGGACAAATTTCTTCCTAATATCTAATTCTGCCTTCTTTTAAACTGTTACCCCTTGTCCTATCTCCACTCCCTGATCAAGAGTCCTTCCCCAGCTTTCCTGTAGCCCCTCCTAGGCCACTGGAAGGTCTCCCTGAAGGCTTATCTTCTCTAGGCTGAGCAGCCTCAACTCTCCCAGCCCATTCTGGTAGGGAAGGTGCTCCAGCACTTGATCATCTTTAGGATCATTGAGACCAACCACTAACCCAGCACTGCCAGGTCCCCCACTTCGGCCACAACAACCCTGACAGTGCCACAGGCTTGGGGAGGAGTGGCTGGAGAGCCGCCAGACAGAGAGGGGCCTGGCGGTGTTAAGAGATGGCCGACTGAACGGGAGCCAGCAGGGTGCCCAGGGGGACAAGAAGGCCAACAGCATCCTGGCCTGGGTCAGAAATAGTGCAGTGAGCAGGAGCAGGGGGGTGATCGTGCCCCTGTGCTCAGCTTTGGAGAGGGCTCACCTCGAGTGCTGTGTCCAGTGTTGGGCCCCTCCCTGCAAGAGGGACACTGAGGTGCTGGAGCGGGCACAGAGGCAGCTGCTGAGCTGGGAAAGGGCTGAGAACACAAGTCTGGTGAGGAACGGCTGAGGGAGCTGGGGCTGTTCAGCTGGAGAAGAGGAGATTGAGGGGAGACCTCCTTGCTCTCTGCAACTTCCTGACAGGAGGGGGTAGCAAGGTGGGGGGTGGGCTGGTCTCCCTAG
>NW_009705382.1:7184-33423 GCF_000703405.1 Apaloderma vittatum
AGAATTCCTTTACTGAGAGGCTTGTCAGCCATTGGCACAGGCTGCCCAGGGAGGGGGTTGGGTCACCGTCCCTGGAGGGGTTTAAGAGACGGGTGGATGTTGCGTTGAAGGACATGGGTTAGTGGGTTCATAGGGCTGGGACAGAGGCTGGACTCCATGGTCTTCAAGGTGTCTTCCAGCTGAAACTATTCTATGATTCTACTAGAACGTGTCCCTGAGCACCACGTGTACAAGTCCTCTAAATATCCCTGGGGATTCCCTGGGCAGCCTGTTCCAGTGCCCGACAACCCTTTCGGTGGAGACATTTTTCATAATGTCCAATCTAAACCTTCTCTGACACAACTTGAGGGCTTTTCCTTTTGTCTTTTCGCTTGTTGCATGGGAGAAGCAGACATGGGTCACTCCCAATTTTGGGGCTGGCATCTATAAACCAACTGTCCACTGCGAGCGCAGAGACTAGTGACATAAGGACACCGAGACATGGTGGAAATTTGGCAGCCTGTGTTGAGTTGGCAACGTGTAAATCTCGACTGGGACAGCGATGGGTGCTGGGGTGATGGCTCCGTCCCATGCGGAGGGGACCCCAATCCATGGGGTTCTTCGCCCCAGAGGTCTTGTGCCGTCACTTCTCAATGAGATGGCAATGAAGTAGCTGCAAGAAGTGTAATGAAGAACGAATCTTGCCTTGTGTAATGCATAAGTTCCCCCCCCACACCCCTGTATTTGAGGAAAAAAAATTTTAAAAATCAGGTAATTTCCTAGCAAGGAAAAGTGACGTTTCTATTTATAAAAGGCTCCAGCCCTCCCGGCTTCCCCTCTCTGTTTATGCTGTGCAGGCACGTTTTCTCTTGACCTATTTTTTAGTGTGTGTTTGTGATACCCCCAGATGTAATGGTGCTTTTTTTCCTTTTTTTGTGAGTTACCAAAGTAATAGATTTGGAAGGAAGGCTTTGGCACATTTGCTATAGCTCACCTGTACTGTTATTTTATTTCTTGGTGAGTTGAGCCTGTGGTGTTTGCAGCAGGAGGGAGGAGGCTGGAGGGGGCGTTGTACCTATTTCATGTAACACGGTGAGTCGAAACGCTGCTTTGGGTCTCTTAACGAAAGTCTCCCCTTGCTCTTGCTGATGAGGTGGGGATGCATTGCTTCCAGCCACCTCCACGTGAATTTACGGCGGCGAGGAGCTGGTTGTAGACGCAGCACACGGATGCAGGGAAGGGACAGGTAGCGCATCGCCTGACACCCGCCAGCGGAAATTCTCATTTCCTACTGCCGCGTGCTCTGAGAATCTCGCCACAGTTTATTTGGCTGATTAAAAAGCACAACGGCAAGTGCATTTCTGAGTCATGGAAATACCGACTTGACCAGCTGCTTTATAGCAGGTTTGATGCCAGCTCTGCCCGCGCAGCCGTTTGTCCGTGCTGTTGGCTTCGAGCCCCCGCCAAGGGAAATGCAGCGTCGTGGCAGGGAGCTCGTGGCTCGGCCCTGCCTGCCGGGAAGGCGGAGTTCGTTGCTGCATCGTCGTCAAAGGGGAAAAGGTCTACCCTTAGGTCTCACGTGGGTTTCTCCCAGCTGGAGATAACTCTCTAAGTCCTCCAAGTCTGATGCCACCAGCCCGCGGGGCTGCAGATGCCCCATTGGCATCTCGAGGTCTGAGATAAGCTCCGACTGCTGCCACCCACGCAGAGTTTAAAGCAGGTGATTTCACCAAGAGTGGCTCCGTCTGAGCCCTGGGGCCGTAATTAATAATAATCTCACTGCCTGGCAGAAGGTTGCATCTTCCCATCGATACGATGGGCTGGTCGATACAAGCTCTGGTGCAGCACGACGCCGTCGGGACCCAGCTCCCTGCAGCGCTTTGGTTAAGCCCAGCTAACGCTAACGGGATTTGCCGGCGTGCGCTGGGGACGAGTCAGATGGTTGTTCTCTGAAGGTCACTCAAAGGAGGTTTTTTTTGATGCAATTGGGGATTCTTGTTTAGTTTTTAAGCTCCTGGCGGCTGGAGCATGGGGCTGAGCACTTTGATGCTCAGTGCACAAGCGTGGAGGGGCAATAACGAGTTAGGCTGGGAGGACTACTATTATATTACTATTTGTTATATCATGATACAGAGAAGTACTCCAGAAATATTTGAGAAAGGAAAAATAGTTTATAATGGAAGGGGAGATCCTGTGGTTGGGTCTGGGCACTGCCGGTGCTTTTTGCCGGCACCGACGTGCCCCTATCTTTGGCTTCCGAGGAGCTTCAGCAGAAATATCTATGGACAGAAGGATATCCCTGACACCTCCAGCTCTTGAAAGAGCTTCCCATCCTGCCCTGAAATGAGTTTAGTGTCAAAATAGTCATAATAATCCTTCAGTCTCTATAAGTCCTTGCAGGTACCTAAAATTCTCCGGTAAGCCATAGGCAGCGACAGCCTGAACGTGCTCTTTCACGAGGAGATGCTGGGGTAGAAGAAGAAATTCCTCCAGTTTTAGGTGGTTTTCCTCTTTGTTGAGCGAGTCCTGGTTTCATCTCCTTTGTGCTTTGATTCAGAAAGTCTTGGCTGCCTTTTGGAAAAGTTGGGCGTTTGTCACGGCGTTTACTTTTCTGCCTGTTTAGCAAGTGAATTTAAACCCGTCGGGTAGGTGCCTGAGGAGACTGGAGATCACGAAAGACGAGAAGCAAATTAATTCCTGCCATTTCTGCCTCTTCTGGAAAGTCGTTTCCATTTTGGGGGATTGCTGTGGAGATGCTGAGATGCTCTCAGAGCCTGGGACAAGAGTGACGGAGTGCTCGGCTTTTGGGCTCTGCGCATGGAGCCCAGGAGGAGAGGGATGTAAATCCCCCGGGGTGAATGCGGAGGGGCCTCTGCATTTGTGAAAAAAATAAATAAAATCAGGGAGAAGACTGAAGCGGAGAAAAATCAGTGTATGCACAGGCAGGGTTTTATGGTTGTGGACTTTAAAGGCATCGGTGGGGCACGGAGGTGGGAAATTTGGGGCTCTGGAGAGCATCCAGGCATGGCAGGAGAGTGCCGGTATCGGTGTGTTGAGAATGTAATTTCCTACTTGATCTTGTTGAACATTAAAAAAACCACAACACCGCTTCGTGTTTTTTTGTTTAAGAAACTTTGTCACAGCTGGAGCACATATTTTTTATTTTTTTTTTTCCCTCCGGAGAGTTCATGTGGGTTAAGACAGAGTTAGTAATTTTCATTGTAAGTGTTATCGTATAATCGTGAGCACTTTGAAAATGAAAGCCTGGACGTGGCTAATGATTCAATTAATCATGGGTTTCCCGTCCAGCCTCTCTAACTGTGGTTTACCAGCAAGGCTTTCTTCGCCTTCTTACGTTAAATAATATATATATTTAGAGGCAATTTTAAGGTGGAGACCTTTTGAATAGAGTGATTAGGCTGGACTGCATAATAACTATGCTGGATTGACTTGTGAGCCGTCATCGTATCGCCTTCGTATTAGTACCCGTGATAATTACAGTTAAAGCTGGTAAGTGTCGTTGAGAAGACAGAGCATTAGGCTATCCCTAAACAGAAATAACACTGTCGAGCGTTTTTTGACGATGAAGATCACAACCGATGGTTCGTCCCAGCACCAACCTCAGCATCGTTCGGCATCGTTGCGCTTTAGAAATACGGTTATTTCGCCGTCTTAGACAGCTTTACGGTGTTGGTGGAAGGGCTGCGTTAAGATACCTTCACGCTGTAGTTTTTTTGGTGCTTGACAGGTCATGAGTTGTTAGAGGAGTTGATTTCCAGCGCAGATCTGGTCCAGCATCTCCGGATGAGGAGGCAGCTGGTGTCTTGTATTGCTCACGTCCAGGGATGCTCTTGGCTTGCAAGAGGGGTCACAAATGGACACCTCGCTTGGGCACAGACATACTATGACAGGTTTTGAACCCTCAGGGGTCTTTTCCTTCTACATGTCACGAGCTGGTGTCACCTGATGGCGCAGAGGTGGGAGATTGTGAAGTCGAGCGGGTTGGGAGCAGCACCACAAGGCTTGTCCCTCGCCAAACACCCCTGGCCAGCGCGGGAAGTCCATGGCGCTCATGAGAGATGTTTTCTTCCCATCTCAAGGAAGGATATTCTCATTTTATTGAGTTTTTCTGAGCATTGAGGAGAGAGTGCCTGTTTTCAGTTAAAACTCGAGCCTCGGGGATGGACAAGAGGGCAGCGTGCGTTTTTGAGCTGCGCAAATCAAGTGTTGGTGTTTGCGTTGCAAGGACTCTTTAAGTTTCTTTATCCTTTGCACTTAGGTTAAAGGAGAACAAAAAGCAATACTGATTTCAACATGAAAACCTTCGTGGCAAAGTGAAGTGTGACGTTTTCGGGGTCGCTGCGTGGTTCGGGATTAACCGATACGTGTTTTCTCACCGAGAGAGCCTCTGCCTTGCTTCCCTGACCCTGCTCCCAGCCCAGGGGAGATGCTGTGCATGGACAACCCAAACCTAAGCACCTTTTTTCTAAAGAGTCTCTGGCTTTTGAACATTTTTGTGTTTTTATCCCGAAGTTATGTCTTGGACGACGCGGTGATGTCTCGGGGTGACTCCTGATGCGTTTTTGTGCCGCAAGGTGTGTCCCCTCTCCCTTCACAGCCGCACGCTTGAGTTTGAGCTGGTTCTGGTGGTTGATCTCTATTGTAAAGGTTTGACATTTTACGCTTTGAATGCAAACTTTGGGGATGATTTTCTATCCTTTGGAAAGCTGCGGTTCATCTCGTTTCTGGAGACGGGGCCGTTGCTAAAATACCCGACCTGAAACCTCTCCTGCTCTCCGATGAGTTTTGTGGGTTTCCTCCCTCCTTGCTGCAGCTCCTGGTGCTCGAACCTGATGATTTCGGGAGCAGTGAATCAGGAAATTTAGCATCGTGATTATGGCTTTTAAAATCATTTTACTAAAGAGAAGAGAGAAAGAAAAATCTCAGTCTTCCCCCTAGAAACCTTCGTGGTGCCGAAACATTTTTTGTTTATTCTCCAAAAAAAACGAAGACAAGGAGCTTCCCTTCACTGCCGGGTTTTGTTATTTTATTTTATTATTTGATGGTGGGACTAAGCAGATTAAATATCCAGCATCCACGTGGACTTGCATGGAGGTGAAATTGAGAATATTAAGCATTTTGCCGAAAGCTGTCAGCATGTGAGAGGGCTTTGAGCTGTAATAGCATTTAAAACCTCAAGAGCTACAATCAGTATTGCCAGCTCTGAGAATGTTTTAATTAGAGAGGCTGTCATTAGAGACAAGTGATGTGCAAATTGTTGGCTTCTTCCTTGTTTTTCTGAAAAAGAAATATGTACTTTCCTGGCAAATGCAGGTTCTGAGATGCCCCAAAGACTGCACAAGTGTTGCACACTGATGCTTGGGCTCTCAGTGAAACTTCTTTATGCTTTTTAATTAATCAATGTTGATATGATGTCTGTGTGTCGCTGTGTTTTTTTTAAATGTGTACAGCAGCAAGTTTTGGGGAGGAAGGTGAAGTCCATGGTCAATGGCTCTTTCTCTCCCTTCTGCAGCTCACCTTGCTTTTTCCCCCCTATTTTTCAGGGAAAAAATAAAGGGGTTGTGGCAGAAAATGGGATTCTGCTTCAAAGTATGGGAGACTCGTCAGAAACAAAGCCGTTATTACAATGAAAAAGTGGGAATTTCTGCTGCTTGGGCAGAGGTGTTGCTTGTGCTTGCCTGAGTTATAGGAGGTTTTGCTGCAGAAATTACCATAATGCTCCGCACGCGGGAAGGAGATGCTGTCCCGTGGGGCACAGGGGCAGACCTGGCTCCCTCTGAGACACCACCACCGTCTGAAAGCATCACATGTGCAGTCACCTGCAGTGGCTTTGCAGACATCTAAAAAGTCTGTAAAACAAAACCGCTGGGGCAGCGACAGCACTGGGGACTCCGAGGGGCTCTGCGCTGGCACCTGCACACTCTAGGCAATAAATTTAAGGCTTTATGGAGCTGCAGGAGAACTTTTGCTCCATATACCTTTTGTTGCATGGCTGAGAATCATAAGAGTGTTCGGGGTTGGAGGGACCTGGAAAAATCATCTAGTCCAAACCCCCTGCCAGAGCAGGGTCACCTACAGTAGGTCACACAGGAATGTGTCCAGGTGGGTAAAATCTTGCAGGTGTCTACATTTCTCTGCCTGACTTGCTGCCTTTGGTCACTCCATGGTGTGTTTGTGCTTGAGCTGGGATGGCCACCAGTGCCCCAAGGGTTGATGCCATGAGGGGGAATCTCCGAGGGTGTCGGTGCTTTGCTCTGCACCGATGGCAGCGGGGAATTGCATCCAGAATATGGAGCTGGTGGGGCATTCTGATTCCTTCTCAAAATGAAATCCACCCTTCCTGCTCCGGGAGGATAATGAGAAGCGTGCGTCTCTGCCCTCACCACCTCATTAGGTGCGAGGGGCTTTTTTTCGTCCGCTTTCAATTAGAGGTTGATTAATGAGAGCGCTGCTGATGCTCTCCTCCGAGAGCCTGCGAGGAGCAAAACGCTTCCCGGGGACTGGAACCCAGAAATAGAAGCGATGTTTCGTCAGATGATTTGTTTGCCCACAAAACCCGTCAAAGTGTGTTATTTACCTTTAGCTGTACCGGGATTTCTAACTTAGCTTGCAAGGCAAAGCGACGTGCCTCAGTCTCAAGGATTTCACCGTGCTCTTGTGTTACGGGAGCTGTGGTTTATCCATAAACGTCACCAGCAGGATATATGTATTGCGAATAAAATGCAAAATGTACCAGGCAGATGTGGCCTCTGAAATGAGATAGACCCTTGCAGAGTCCTGCAGCACAAAACACCAGCATATACTCATTAAAAGAGACACTGAATAAGCTGTTTCAGATGGCAAATTATACTGCCAGGAAGCTCCGGAGGGGAGATCTGTCCTGCCAGTCTTGGTTTGTGTAGCTCTGTGTCCCAGCAGCTCCTTAGACATGGTAATGACAACAAGATTTTCATACATTATTCCTCATTATCTGAGATGCTGCTGAATACCTGGAGTTCCCATGAGGGAGGCAGAGAAAGCCTCGGGGAGGGAGATGCTCTGTGCCTGCGCTAAGGCAAGGTGCAAGCCCTCTAGGGGTTCAGTCTTAATTTCAGATGGGATGTGACAGCTCGCTCTTTCCTCAGATTTTGTAGTCCAGCTGCTTTAGACCCTGCTGCAGCCCTAAACCACCTCCAGGTAGTTTAATGCTGCCTCTGGAGAGCATTGGTCTGGAGAGAGAGCTGGGTCTGGGTGAGACATGTCCCTGGGGGGATGTCTGGGTTTTTACAGTTACCCCGGCAAAAATCCCGTGCGGCCAGATCCCGGGACTTGACGCTTCGCTCGAGGCTCTAAACCGCACGTTCTGCGTCCAGTTGATCCCGCTGGCAGTCTAAACAGCTCGTGATGGGTGACTGTTCTGCTCCCAGAGCTCCTGCTTTCCAGGAGCTGCTCCACCACGCACTTTGCCTCCCCTGAACAAGGGTCCTCCCATCCTTGTGTCACGTTTGCCCGTGCTCAGCCCGTGTGAGCTGTGACTGTCCACGGCCTCGTTGGGTTCTCACCTTGGCCACCACCCTTGCCTGAGGCAGTTCTCGCTTGCATGGGGTGCTGCCATGAAAAAACACCCGCTGCTTGAGTCACGACCTATTTGAACCTTGTCCAAATAGGAAGAAAAGGGCAGGATTTGAGAAAAACCCCATTTAGAGACTCGAATTCCAGATCAATTTCAAACAATCCTTTGTAGAATGAGAAAATAGAAGGGAAACTAAGTCTTGACTTGAACTGCAGGTGACCTGACATGTGTCCAGTGGTTTTCTCCTCCAGCTCGCCGTGAGAGCTGCGATCCCGAGGAGAAAATCACTTATCCCCAGGCGCTCCCAGTCCTCTCTCCTCCACTCGCTACCCGCTCGCGGGGGCGGCTGTTCCTTGCTTGATGTGTTTTGGTGGTGTTTTTATACCCCCCCCCCCCTCCGCCGCTGCATATTTCTTTACTTTCCCATGGAAAAATCTTTCGCCTTTTTTTTTTTTTTTTTTCCCCTGCGCCTGCTCGTCGTGTGGCTTTCAATCATCCCCAAGACAATCTGTGGCACCGGCGGTATTAATATTTCCACTCGACAGACTTAGCCCGGTCATTAATAAGCAAAGCCAACAGCTAACAGGGCCTCGCTGACCCACGTCTGCTCGGGGTGACCTCCCACCTCCAGCCCGTTAGCCAATTTGTTACCCAATTTATAGCCCGTGTCCTTGGGTTGGAGTGACTAAGAGCAAAAAGCACGTGTGCCTGTCACACCATCCTCCTGCTTGTTAATGCATCTACGTCCGGCTCCGGTTCCAGGCTTTCCTGCCGCGAGCGAGTAATGAAAAGCCTGCTCCCCCCTCCCAGGCAAGCAACTCCCTGCCTGCAATTAGCTTGTGCCAGCTCGTTTGGAGCCGTGTTTAATTTGGCATTTGGCTTGGTTTACCTGCGGGTCAGCTCGTAACGTGACTCTGTCCGTACGGCGCGCGAAGAAGAGCGTATAGAAAGCCTCGTGCTGCAGCCTAGGTAGTAGTTGGGCTTGATTAAACATTATATCTGCTTTTCTAACCCTGGATGCTTGGCGAGCTGATTTCCTGCAGGAAAAGCTATCGCAGCACCCCCTCACCCCGGCGGTGATTTTCCTGACCCATCTCCCGAGCGGAGCTTGTCGGCGAGGCTGGGGGATGCTGACCCTGCACGTTTCTCCTCCCTGCCTTCGTGGGTTCACGTCTTTTGGCTGAGTAACTGCATTTCTCTGCTTGTTCCCTGTTACTGCTTTGAAACAGGAGATTAAATACCGAGATGTTGCAGAGCTCGTGCGTTGTGACCTGGTTAGAGGAGGAGACCTGGGACGCATGCCCAGAGCCGGACACGTGCATCGGCTGCTTGTAGTGGGTATTTTGCAGGGACTGTTGACAACTCAAGATAATAATCCTGAGCTTCCTTTTTCTGTTCTCTCCCCATCCAGAGGCCAATTTCATGCTTTATTATGATTTCAATGTTTTAGTTTATGCCGCAAGTGGAAAATTATGTTAGGATTCAGGGAAGCTCATTAAAGCACATTAAAGCTCTCTGTGAGACGGTTCTCCGGAATTAAAGGCTTTAACCTTGTTTAGTTAAAATTCAAAGCCAAGTCTGGCCGTGGCAGGACTGGAAGGGCTGGTTCACTCCGCAGTTAATGCGCTTTTTCAATCCACTTTACATCCCTTTTGCTGTTTCGCCGGCGGATGCGGCGTGCTCGTCCAGGCAAGGCTGTGCTGATAAAGCAAGCGCCCTCCTTCCGAAAGCCATCCCGTGCCAGGGCGACTGCTGCAGATTTTGGTAGGTTTTGGCAAAGAGTTGAGTGTAAAAAGTGCTTTTCCCTAGATCTGGCGCTGTCACCGGCTGCTAATCCTGGGGTGGGATTAAAAGCTTGTTGGGGGAGCTCGGCCACCCCGTACCCGAGCCCACCCTACATCCTTTAAAGCCCAGCTCCCCTGTCACCTGGTAACATCCTGATCTCTGTCACTTCTAATTTTCCAGTTGTTCCCAGTTCAATTTTTGTTTAAGGGAGCTGGAGCTTTCCCCTGTTGTTCATGTAGCACCTACCAGTCCCAGCCTTGAGGCAAGAGCCTGTTTCCTTTTAAACAAGTGCAGAAGGACCTCGCTGGAGCCCTGTGCTCTTGCAAAATGCCTTTGGTCCCATCCAATTTTTTTCCCCCACGACCACGCAGTCCCTTTCTTTCAGGGAAGAGAGGGATGGATTTATTACTTAAGAAGCTTTCCTGGCTCTTGCAGGGTGATATCTCCCCAGCTTCTCATAGGATGGGATGCAAAGGGCTAAACAGCAGCTGTATCACAGAGAGGATCGCTTGCGCCACCACATCTGGTGCGTAGAAGCAGATGTGGTCAGTGCTTATCATTGATTTATTCTTAGCATCTATCGAAAAGGGATTTGAGATTAGAGCTTGGTTTTGCGGGCGTCCAGGGAATAGCAGATGGGAATAGGATGTGCTGAGGTACCGCTTAAGAGCAACAGGCACGGGGCTGCTCTCAGGATTTCACCGATGTGATGGGGACCACGGGAGACAAGGGACATGACTGAGGTCACGTGGGGAGTCTGTGGCAGAGCAGAGAGGTGGGTGGCAGTTTTATGGCTTTTACGCTCCTGCTCAGCTATATCAGGGTGATGTGAAGGGTCTCTGAGTCAGTTGGATTCAACTTGCAAAGTTTCTTTTCAAGGGGTGAAATTTTCTTCTTGGCCACTGCCCCAGGTGAAGGCTGATAATTTGCTGCTGAAGGAGGGGGAAGAATTAAAAAAGCAGGAAAACAACCTTCTTTTTGGCCTAGTAGGACAGACTGGAATCTGGTTTTGAAGTACTGAAACAAGTACCCTGAAATCTGGCAAGGGAAAACATCCCTGACCTGCCTTCAGAAGTTTGGACCGGAGAGTCCTTGCGAAGGAGGCGGAGGGGAGGCTGCTCATTTTGGTAAAATACAAAATAAGTCTGTTGGGGTGCAGGCAAGGCTTTTCTGCAGCTCGGGTACCCCCATTAGGAGCATGGTTGCAGCCCAGCTGTGGTATTTCCTTGCACAGTGGATAAATTAATTCCCTTGGCTCTGAAGCAAGAGCAACCTGGCTGTTTTTCCACGCCTCGGTATTGCTGCTGCGGCCCTCGCATGGTTTGCAAAAATCCCTTCATAAGTAAATAACGATCGGTGCCTCTGGGGATTCGGGGACGTGATTGTTCTGAATTCACTTGATTGTGTTTCATGCCTGGGCGACGGGTAGGCGGGATCGACTTTGCGAGTGGCGGGATGTTTGTAAGATGTTTTCGCTTGGAGTTGCATTTTAAGAGTTTCCCGTGGTTAATTCTCCATTGATGCAGCTTAATTAATCAGCCCAGCTTTAGGGCGATGCAGCAGCTCTTTGCTTCCAAGCACAACGCCCTCTTTTCAAACCCAGCCCGTTTGTAGCTACACGGCTCAACCTAAAATCCCTGTTTTTATAGGTCGGTTTGGTGGCAGAATACCTCAAAAGTCCGATTGAAGGAATTGATGAAACAGGCTTTGTTATTGGAGCCGCTAAGCCAATAAAACTGTGTGCATTTATGGGCTGGATGTGCAGGATATCGTTGGGAATGGAAATAGCATCAAATAAATTCCTTGAAATGGAGAGGAGAATCTTTATTCAGCAAGCCGCTCAGAGTGCTCAGGAACCAAGCCTTTTAGGAGCTAGTGTCAAATTAATTACAAAATAAAGCCTTTGCATTTCTGAGCAGCTGGTTTTACATTTCTAGAGTTGAATTTTCTTCGTGATTTTCTTCATGGCTTACTCTTGCGAAGCGAACCGTAAGAGGGAAGTTGTTAAGGGCCTCGTGATATCTGTAATTTCAGGGCCTGGCTGGAGTGCACATGCTGAGGGTTCAAGGATTTTGGTCCTGGTTTTATTTTTTCGTAGTGGGAGAAAGAAACTTTCTTTCCTCGAGAAAGTTTTTTTTCTGGTGCTTTTGTTATTTAAGAGGGCAGGAAGCAATGCGTGCTGCTTGCACAAGAGTTAAAATAAAAGGCGAAAATAGGACAGGTTTAAAGATGTTTTATGTAGTTGCTTTTGGAAGCCTTTGCAGCGTGATTTTAGCATCACTCACATGTGGCTGCTCCCATTGCTGGTGGCATCGAGGCTTCTCCAGAGCAGTTTTGGGTGCTGCTCGGTGAACCTGCGCTGCTGTAAATGGGAGCGAGGGCAAAGCGGGGCTGTCGAGCAGCATCCCAGGGAGTGCTTGAAAATAAAAATACACATTTAAGTGCACATTTTGCATTATGGCAATCTCCTGCCTCGGCAGCAGCAGCCAGTGGCTGGGGGAGGCAGGAGTTTGTCTGACAAATGCCAGTCCCTGCCAGCGCAGCATTGCCTGGGGAAAACAGGCTTCTGCCCCTCTAGTGAGGAGAGAAGTGTCTCTGTAGGTGCTTGGGTATCAAACCGTGTAGTTTGGCTGGAGAACAGGTAACTGGAGGGAGGATTTGGCTGAGGGGTCTTTGCAGCGTGTGTAAACCCTCATCTCAACCCCGAAGCTGGAAGAGGAGGCACGTTCTGGGGGCTGGCAGGTTCTGGGGGAGATAGATGTAGAAAGGTAGATATATATATAGAGAGAGATATCTATATATGTGTATATATATATTTGGCAAGCTAATTATAAGGATATTTTTCTTGAAAACCATGCTGTGTGTGCTGAGCAAACTCATTTCCTTGCCTGGGTTATGAATATCTGCTGAGGTTATTATGAGCTCAAAGCACTGAAAGGGACCACGTTGGCTTCTTTTCCCCATGTGTTCAGCTCCAGCTTCCAAATCTCTGGTTTGAGGATGCTCCAGAGAGCTGAGGGGTGGTATCAAGCAAAAGTTTAATCGTCTTTTTTTCTTACCTCCCACAGCTTGGGGTCTGACTGTAGTTCAGGTGGTTGGGTCTGTGTCTCATCTGCACCAGGCAGCAGCTGGTGCACACTTAGGCTATATCTGTATATTCCTTAAAGAAAAAAAACACAACATCTGAGTTGATCTGGGGAGCAATGTCTTCCCGTAAAGAGCTTTGAGTCCTCCTTGAGTGAGAAACATGCTGCAGAAGTGTAAAAAAGGAACTGATGGATAGCTGAATAAATCGAATAAATAGCCTTTGGACTGTAGCAGGCTATAAATAGATTCTCTAGAGGACTCCACCAAAAGTACCTGAGTGTTGGTTTTAAGGAGGGAAGCAGCCGAGCTGCCCAGCTCCTGTGTCCTGTAGCTGATGAAGGGATCTCCCTTTCCTTCCCTTGCCTTGCTCTGTTCCACGCATTTAAAAAGCAAATTGTCACTGTCCCGGGGTTTGGGGACATCCTCGGGCAAAGCAGTGAGAGTCATTATAATTACCCAAAGTTCCGCGTTTTGGGATGTCTTGGCAAGGTTTTGAGTCGAATAAAGCGTTGAGGGATAAAAACATCTTGCCTTTAGACTAATTGGGCTTCCGTCCATCATCAGGGATGGAGCAGGACGGCCCCAGCTCAGGAGGAGGGGTGCAGCCACGGAGGAGATGCTCATGCCTGACCGGTGCTTTATGTCTTACGCCAAATCCCGTGGTGCTGCTGCTTGGCTGAGGGATGTGTGTAGCAAATCCTTTAACACACCCCAGCTCTGTGTGGTTTTGCTTTGTGTGTCCGGTCCGGGGGCTTCGATCGAGTCACTCAGAGGGAGCTCCCGAAATCCCCCGTGTAACTCAGAGCCCTGGCTCTGCGCCGCAGGGTTCTGTGTCCCACTGCCTTTCTGGGACAGCAAGGGGCTGCTCGGAGCTGTGGCTGTACCAATAATAAATAGCAGCTATAAAATCACTGCCTGAATCAGTTACTTCAGCAATAATTTAAATTAAAAAGGCTAACTGAGGTTAATCCTTTAGCCAAAGGATGCTTAAAGTGTCTGCACTGGTCTGGCTGCAGAGGCTGTGCATCAGCTGCTCGGGTAAGGTTTGGGAATACAGAATGCAAATTAATTTTGATGCTATATTATTTTTTTAATTCTGATTTCCCGTGGAAAATGTTCCAGTCCTTTTTTATAGACCTGCCTCCAAAAAGCTGTCCTGCATTGAACAAGCTCTGTGTACGGTTGCAGTGAACAGCAGAGCCTGGCTGTTGATGGTTGCCCGATTATTTCAGTAGATATGTTCCATAGTCCAAAACCTGATTCAATCCCACATAGAAAATTATCGGGAATGACTTCTATTAACCCGGGGGGGGTCAAAAGGATATGCCAAGAGCATCATCTTTGCCCCACTGCTGTCGTAGCTGGACGTCTCGCTGCGCAAAACCTGGGTTGCAGCCGGTGCTGGGTCCCACAGCCCCAGCTCTGCTCAGAAAAGGGACTGTAAAAATACCAACATATTAGCCTGCTTTGCTGCCCCGTTTACAAGCAGGATTTTTTTTTTTATTTTTCCCTGCCTTCTGGTACCAATTTACCCAGGAATCAGAAAGTTGAGTTTATTGTGTTCTGGGCAACGGTGATGGTACAAAAGTGCGGTTGCATCCTTGAGTGAGTGCTTGTGGCCAAAACCTGGGCCAGAAAACAGGGCGGCTGCTGCCCCGAGCTGTGCTGGCTCTGCAAAAAGATTTGACCTCCTGTAGACAGCAACTGAGCAAGAAGGGGCTATGGGTGCTAATTCTCTGTTTGCAATGAATTCTCCCTGAATTTCAAGCACAGGCTGTGTTGTACCTTGCTATATGCCAGTGACTGCGTAGAGCTGTGTCTCTTGTCCCACGTGGCTTAAACGGATGGATCCGTCCTAGCAAAATAGATGCTTGGGTGCAATGCGTCCTTCCCATCATCAGCCTTAGGCTTAAACCAAACTTTGTTTCAGCTCAGGTTTATCTATGCCTGTACACATCCATCCGTATGTCCCTCCCCCCCTGCTTTGCCTCTCTCTGCTGATGGCAGGAGTCTCAGGAGTGGGGTTTGGGTCCATGTTTTACTGTAGCAACCTGAATTTAGATGAGATAAAATCCACTGTAGCTGTTATTTTCATGTTTTCTCTGCCGTAAGGGGACTATTTGGCAGCCATCACTGGGAATAATGAAGTTGCAGCTCAGGATACACCTGCCAGCATCTTCTTCTAGGTCACACTGCTTCATTTGCCGTATCTCCGGATGATGAAATGCTGCATCACCACAACACGTCTGCATGGCAGGGAGCAGAGGGGCCGAGAACGGTGGGATCCGATGTGCTCGGTCCTGGGAGCGAGCGGGGAGACGGCTCCAGTCCTCCAGTCGCCCCACGAGCGCAGCAGCCACCTCCGGTTAGATGATGCTTGAAGGTCATCCTGCTCTACGAGGTGGCGGTTGTGTTGAAAGCAATCGAGTTTTCCCTCATTAGAGGCCCAATTCGGCTCGTTCCCATATGTAGAGAAACTCCCACTGTCTGCGTTGGGCGCGGGATGGTGTAAATATAGCAACAGAGTCTGTGCTCCTCATAGCGCCGCGATTTCCGAGCACCTCGCAGGTGTCCTCGCATGCTCCCGTGGAGCCAGGCACCACTGATACCCTTATTTTACCGATCCGCAGGAGGTGAGAAACATGACGGCCGCCTGTCCTGCCTGCTCCACGCACCCAAAGGGAGTCCCCGAAATAAGAGCTGCCACCACGCCGACGGCACGTGCAGGAACGATGGGGCACAGTCGTGCGTGCACGAGTGACGGGGAATCGCTTTGTGTGCACGAGCAGTGGGGAGCAGCTTTGCTTGCTGGGGTTTTCAGCACTGGGAAGCAGTGGGGCTGTGCTGGGGTGTCTGGGTGAGAGAAGAACCACGCCATGCATGCAGCCCCATCCCAAATTCACTCTTCCAGAGGATGTAGCTGTCATGAGGAAGCCGAGAAGAATGCTTGGTGCTAACTTTTGAGCCTCTCTGACTGAAGTGCCTGGAAGTGCATTATGGAAATACCTTTTGCAATTGACTGTGGAGAAAATTTAACGGCCTAAATGGTGGTGCTCTGAATTACGGCTTGGTTAAACGCCAGCAAAAACCTGCAGTGCAAATCTCTGGGTGTGCAAGGGACGTAAAACCATCACCCGACTGTACAGCCATGGCCAGGCTGGTCCTGAGCTCCACCCCAAGCCCTGTACTGAGTGGGGACAAGCTTTGGCTTTTTCTGGTGCCCCAGATATTTCACTTCAGGCAGAAGTTGTAACACTCAGGGCTGTAAGTAGTAAAAGCCTCCCGAGGTTTTAAGCTTCGCTGGCTACAGAGGAATGCTGTTTCTGGTACGACGTTTAGTACTTATCTGCTCTGCGTAAGGACGAGGGAGCGGCTGCTGCTTTTCCTTTGCGAAAGGCATGAGCTGAAGTTGCCCCACTGGGAGTACTTGGAGCTGTTTGTCCTTTTCATGAGGCTGACGCCTCCCTCCTGTGCCAGCTCTGCGGAAAGGCTGGGCTTTCTAGGCGGGGAATGGCCTAAAAAGCTTCAAACAGGAGAATGGTTTTAAAGCAAGGAGCAAACACTGCTGGCGTTGGCTGGGGAGGAGCCATCCTGCAGATTCTCGTTATCTCAGGAGGCTTGTGGAGGGGCTGAATGTTTCATGGAATCATAGAATCGTTCAAGTTGGAAAAGAGCTTTATGATCATCCAGTCCGACTGTTAACCCAGCACTGCCAGATCCACCACTGGACGATGTTCCACATCCCCACGGCTTTTGAGTCCCTCCAGGGAAGGTGACCCAACCGCTTCCTCGGGCAGCCTCTTTATCCATTGTCTCCATTCTCTGCAGCATCTGCATGAGTATCTTCAGGTGGTTGGGTGCTGGGGGGCTCCGTGAGCTCCTGTTGCACGCTCTCAAGGTGTTTTTGGCAGGGCCACACGGCAGTGTCACCATCATCGGTCCCAGAGCTGCTGCCGGGCTGGAGGCAGAGCTGGGCTGCTGCTCGTAGGGAGTTCAGCAAAGGTAATGAAGAGTGATTCATTAAATGAATCAGTGGGGAGAGGTTAGGAAGACAGATTGTAATTATTATCCAGATGAATCCTGGCCTTCAAGCCGTATGCTGACACCTGTTAAAAGGCTCTGGGGCTTCTACTGCCGGGATGCGCAGAGCTTGTCCATGGGTCAGTGCTGGTGGAGGGACAGCCTTGGTGGTCACGAAGGAGGAGTGTGGCATAGCATCACCCACCTGCCTCATCTTCCCTCACCATCTGCCACGTCCCGAGGGCATCATCCGGGTTGTTGTCTTGCCTGACCTCATTCAACCCGGGTCTGGTGATACCACGGTCCCAGCCTGACACGTTGACCTCGTTTCACCTACGTGTTCAGACATGCCGAGTGGCCTCGTACTTCTGCTGGGGCGTTGATTTTTCATAAGATGAGAAACTTTTTCTTAAAAACTCCCACTGTCTTCCCACCAAAAAAACCCCAAATCCAGTAAAAAGCAAAAAAAAACCAAAACAAAGCCAGTAAAAAGCAGAGGACGGTGTTCCTGAAGGACCAGTGGATGATGTTCTGCAAACCGAGTCTTGGGAATTTGAGAGATGTTCCTGGGTTAATTTGTGTTCGTGTGGGAGATGAACCTCGTGGGAGCGTGCAGATATTGTTTCCTATGATTAATTTACAGTCTGGTGGGACAGAGCTCCTGTTGCATCATTCTGCATCGATCTGTTATGTGTGGAAGTAATTAGGGCTTGATGGGGATCAGAGACAGGGTAGCAGTTTTCTTCATTTATGGGCCCACGTAATTCTCAAGTATTTGGAGCTTCACCATTATCGTTTATTCATTTGCTGCCAGAATATTAGTGCCATATTTCTTTTTAAATATCCATTCAACCAGCACTAAGTTGCGGTGATCGCTGCGGAGGTGATTTATGCCGGCTATAAGGACCTTCCATAAGTACTCACCATTCAAACAAATGCTTGCACCAATGTGCCATTATGGGGAGTGGCTGATTGCACAAAGAAGAAGAAAATGGCAATATCTTCTAGTGAGTTAAATGTCTTAGCCTGTCATGCCTCCGTGCTAGAGTTTAACTCTGCTAGAGTTTGACTACTTGAAGGGTAAAATATAGGGCTAGGAGTTGTGACCCGCTGAGCGATGTTTAATGCCATCCTATAAAATAAACATATTGTAAAGAGAATTGGTCCTGTCTGGTGGCAAAAACTTGTCTGGAAGGAGGAGATACATGCATTGAGAGTGTTCTCTTACATTGGGGATGCTCACTGCTGGTAGTTTGCAAAATAATAAATACAAAATTACTATCTTAGCCTGCAGTGGTAGCTAGGACTTTGATAACTTCTTACTGAAGAACAGCAGGCTTGTGGAAAACCGGAACTGACATCCCTGCTGTCCCCATGCCGTCGCGGTGCCCGGAGGGCTGCGGGCAACCAGCGAGCTGATTTCAACCCAACTTCTCTCCTCCTTGCCTCGCCAAGCTGCTTGACAAGCCCCGCTGGGATATCTCAGTTGTGGAAGCCGAAAGGAAAACCCTGTCCTTGTAAACACATCTCTGACAACTTTTATGGCTCTGCTTTCCGGAGCTCCATCCCCATTACTCTTCTCTGGTGCGAGATTAAACCTGACACCATGAAGGATGGATAGTATTTTGCTTGTCAGACACGCTTCTGTGCCAGGTTTCCAATAATACAAAACAAACATGGGTTTAAAGAGAAATCTATGGGAGGAGAAGATACCAAGGTACGTCATCTCTGTGCCTTTTCCTTCTGGTTTATGTTAATAGGGACAACCTAATAGTACAGCCTGGAGGGCGGTTGTAGCAAGGCGGGTCGGTCAGTTCTCCCCAGTGGAGAGTGATAGGACGAGGGGAGATGGATTTAAATTGCAGCAAGGGAGGTTCAGGTTAGGTATTAGGAAGAATTTCTTTACTGAAAGGGTTGTCAGCCATTGGCACAGGCTGCCCAGGGAGGGGTTTGAGTTGCCGTCCCTGGCGGTGTTTAAGAGACGGGTGGGTGTTGAGTTGGGGGCAATTGTTCAGTAAGTTAATAGGGCTGGGACAAAGGCTGGACTCGATGATCTTCGAGGTCCCTTCCAGCTGGTACAATTCTATGATTCTGTATGATTCTAATATTTGAAAGAGCCGTGCCTTGCTGAGGCTGACAGACCAAGCCATTTTTAATTAATTAATGTTTTAATACATGGGTCTGTGGGTTTGTTGTATTCCCCCAGTGTCTTCACAGGACTGAGATATATAATCCTCTCTAAAGACGGGGATGCTGTGGTGAGTCTTGCCTCCCCCTCTGCACCCCTAGAATAGGGGCTTGCTTCCTTCTTCTGTCCTGTACCTCCATTTGGAAGGGAGATGAGGTCCTTCCTACCTGTTAGGTGTGAATTCCATCCTTGCCAAGCTGTCACTGCAGTCTTGTTCTACTTTGGAAAGCGATCCCCTTGGGATCTGACGCTTTGGAAGCCTGTTTGTTGTAGGCATCCGTTGCGATTTGCTCTTCGCAGCCATCATTTCGTTTTAAATAATGTAGTGCTGCCTCCTGCCAGGCTGTGAACAAATGGACCTTCATGACGTGCTTGCATGAAGCCAACTGGACCGTGCTGCTCCTCACACCTCGAGTGAAATAATGACATGGCTCGATGCCACCGTCGCCTCAGCGAGTGCTGCAGGAGAGCTGGTAGCTATGGGAATGTGTCACTCTGCCAAAAACTCTGAAATAAGGTCTTCTTTACTCAACAGGATCTTTCTCCCATCATCTCAACAGGATCTTTTTCCCATCATCTCACATGTGTTCATGCCCAAGCCCATCTTCCTTCTCCCCAGGCCCTTTCGACTTTGTGTTCCCCTTCTCTTGGAAGGTCCCTTCATTTCTCTTTTTGCTCTGTTGTCCGCGGTGCTCTCGGACATGACCTGGTAGGATGTGTGTCTCTGAACCTTTGTGAGCTGCAGTTGTGGAGAAAATGAAAGTGAAGGTTACTAATTCGCTGTCTTTTCAGTGGTTCGTACCTTAATCTGACAGCTAATGTCTTGCCTTGTCAGCGAGCTCTAACCTGCGCCTTTGTCTGAATTTAGAAAAGTAATTTACAGACTTCAAATTACTTGCTTTTACCATCATTTTGTTCCGTACTGAAAGGATAATTTATCAGCAGATATGCTTGTCCTGCGGATGCTGATTGTAAAGTGCAAAATACCTTTTTCTCTATTACTCTGGTCAGGCTTGCTTGCATTTTGAATGTCAGTCTCTTTTGGACTGTTGGTTTGACACACAGCAGGATATACATTGATGTCTGGAGCTTTTGGTGGGACTGTCTTCTGTGTTGTACACGGAGTCTGCTCGAGATATCCGTTTTTAATTTCGCAGGAATCACATTTTTCCCTTTACATGGTGTAGAAGGGCTCGTTGTGTCACTCAAATATTGCTTCACAGGTTTGGAACATCTTTACCTTTGTACTTAAATGGGAATTTTCGGAGGAGCTGTCAAAAGGAACCGGTGATCCATCCAAGAAAGAAAACGGTGGTTTTGCAGGCTATTCTCAAGGTGCACATTTGTATTTTTGTTTCTGGCTTGTGTTGGGCCTTCTTTTTATTGCAAGTTAAAACACTGCTAACAGCAAGGAGTGCTGTTTTCCCCAAAGACAGATAAACTGAGGTTAAATAATTCGATTTTGCCTTGTGTTTACTGTCTCCAGTAGACCTTTGCAGTTCATATCTAGTGATGTTGCCGTTTCCGAACAGTTCTATCCTTTTATCCTGATGCTCTAATAATGCTCTGAATCCTTTCCTCTTATCAGGAAGCCCCAAAGAGCCTGGAACTGAGAGGATCCCGTGAAAAAGTTGTCTTTTCCTAAATAATAATTCATAGTGAAGGTGAGGAACAGCACAACCGTGGTTAATGTTGGCTGAGATGAATACATACGGAGCTGTGAACTTGGCAATGTCTTTTTAAATGCCGTTAGAAATAGACTTCTGTAGCTTCCTGGGGAAAGATGGAAAACCTTGTGGTTGGATGACCCTTGATGGAGATGATGGAGAGCCTTGAGGATGAAGGTCTCAAGAGAGGTCCCTGCAGTGGTCCAGAGCCGTGGTCTGCCACCGTGGTTGGGTGTTGAGCACCGTGGCCAAGCCCTTGGGGGATGACGTGTTCATCTAGGTGGCGTTTATACGTGGTTTGGTAGGGAACTGTCCTTACAGGCGCTGGGGTTTCTCCTGGTAGAGTAGATGGAAGGAGCCTGGCCAGGGTATGAGGCAGGAGGAGCATGGGCATCCCGTGGGAGCTGTGCTGTGCAGGAGACACGAACCCTGCGAGGCTTTCTTAATGCCTACTGGCTCTCCCCAGCTCCCTCCTAAGCCAGGCTGTTGGCCTCCAAGACTTCATCCCTGGGAACTCAAGCTGAGCTTAAACACCACGGCCAGGCTCAGAAAGGTGGTCGCTCCACGTGGTGTCGGTGGAGAGCAGGGTGGGTGGGATGTGCTTTCTGGGATGTGGAGAGGTGGTACAGAGAGGTGAAGCTGTTGTGCATAGTAGGACGGTGACTGCTGGGACTGTAGTGCAGGAGGTAGCAAGAGATCTTCTGGGTGGCTTCTGCTGGGGCTTCCAGAGAGGTTGCCTTGCTGCAGTGAGCAGGGTAACTTTCTTCCTTTCTTTCTTCTTTTCTCTTTTTTTTTTCTTTTTTTTGTGGGCATCTTGTTTGTTTGATGCATTTGTGACTCCTTTCTGCCTGGGAGCAGGGCTGAGCCTAGCAGAAGGCTGCCTGAGGGCATCCCCAGACACTGCTTGAGCATTGACACTGCTCATGGCTCACGGCTGTCTTTCCCTGCCAGCAACCTTGTCCTGCAGGGAGAGGCTCTTGTTTCTTCCGCCTCCATTTCTTCTCTTTGATTTTCAGTTCTCTGTACTTTCAGGCCTGGGTCCTTGTACCCTTGGTGGTACTCTCCTGGTGAGAGCTGCCAGAGGTGAGCAGTGGGAGCAACGTGCAGCTGGGTCAGACCCCAACTGGAGGCATCTACGTGGGATTTAGTTAGATCAGGAGTGTGCTATGGGAGTGAGTCTCCCAACTGTCCTCACTTTGGTTTGCATTGAGGAGCTGTCTTGGAGCACTTGGGCTCAACTCCTTGTGGGAAGATGTGCTCCAGCCCAAATGAGCACCCAGTGCGTGGAATTGGGGTCTGGCTGATCCAAAGGAATAAAAAGCCCTGAATCAATTCTAGCATTTGGTCCTCCTCCCCAGCTGTTTTGCTCTATAAGTCTTCTTCTGGTCCATGCTGTTTGCTGAAGTATCTCCATTTGGCCTCGTCTTCAGCACTGGTTCTTTGCTTAAGACACGGTGATGTCGGGCAGGAATGTTGATCTGCTTGAGGGCAGGAAGGTCTCCGGAGGGACCTGGACAGGCTGGATCGATGGGGCGAGGCCAAGTGCGTGAGGTTCAGCAAGGCCAAGTGCTGGGTCCTGCCCTGGGGTGACAACCACCCCATGCAGACCCCAGGCTTGGGGAGGAGTGACGGGAGAGCTGCCCAGATGAAAGGACCTGGGTGGGGTTGGTCAACGTTGAGGTGCTGGAGCGTGTCCAGAGAAGGGCAAAGACGCTGGTGAAGGGTCTGAAGAACAAGTCTGGTGAGGAGCAGCTGAGGGAGCTGGGGTTGTTCAGCCTGGAGAAGAGGAGGCTGAGGGGAGACCTCATCGCTCTCTACAGCCCCCTGACAGGAGGTTATAGTGAGGTGGAGGTTGATCTCTCTCCCAAGTACCAAGTGGCAGGGCAAGGGGGAACAGCCCCAAGGTGGGGCAGGGAGGGGCCTTAGGTTGGGTATTATGAAAAGCTACTTTACAGAAAGGGTTGTTAAGCCCTGGCACAGGCTGCCCAGGGAAGTGGTGGAGTCACCATCCCTGGAGGGATTTAAAAGATGTGTGGATGAGGTGCTCAGGGACATGATTTAGTGGTGAACTTGGCATAAAGGTTGGACTCGATGATCTTAATCTTTCCAGCTTAAAGTGATTCCGTTCTGAAGAGCAGCAGCAAATCATTGGGCTCCCTTGGAAGTGTTTCTTTGCAGATGATGCCGGCAGCACCTGGCTTTGAGCTGTGTCTCAGCTGGTCCTCAAGGCTTGTGGCTGCTCAGGAGAAGATGTGGGGCTGGGACGCAGTTGCATTTGTTCCGTGCATGTCTCAACACATCCCAGCTTGTGTGTGGCTGGACAGGTTTCCCATCTTCTACTGTGCAAGAGAAACATCTGCAAGAGAAACATCTGCCAAGGTCCTGGTCCCCGTCAGGCAGCCTTTCATGGACTTGGACAGTCGCTTGCGGAGGGGTTGGAGGAATGTCCCTTCCTTTTCAACTCACCATTTGATTTCTTTTTCCTGGGATAGGGGTCCCAGACACGTAGCTGAAGTCAGCCCCTGTCATTTCTCAGTCTTGTTTGTTGGATAAACTTACCCTAAGTGGAGGTTTTGCACTTACATTTTTACAGCTGCGAAGGGCTGTATAAAAAGCCCCATAAAATTGCCTGGATTTATTTGGCTAAAGACTGCACTGGGTACATCAGCATCTAAATCCATATTCAGCATTTACGGTGGGTTGTTAACTCTCCATATAATCTTGCTTGTTTTCCCTTGATTTTCCCTAATGCAGGTTTTCTTCCTGCTGGATTTTAAACTATCCTAATTAGAAATTTTTGGCTTCTGCCTTCAAAGCCTATCTGAGAAGACCCATCTATGGGGCGCTGGGCTGCTAAACCCAGGCTTACTGTTGTTCAGCTTATCTTTCCAGCTTGAATGGTTTAATAGGTCAGTCGAGTATTAAAACGCGATTTTCCCTTGGATATAAAATCTTTTTTAAAGGGCATATAATTTTTTTCTCCTGCAAACGCATCGTATCCTGTGCATCCTTTTTGCTCCGATTGGATGTTTTAAACTTGAGTGTGATTTCGTCGTTCTCTTACTTCACCTGCTTCCCTGTGATTATAAGGCATATGTCAATATTTGAAGGGAATAAATTGCCAATGACTCCAGCTTCTGTTTAGTTTTATGAATCATCTTGGGGTCGTTATGATCTCAGCAACTGCGTTAGCGACTTGCGATTTCTGACGCGCCGCTTGGTCTTGGGCTTCGAACGTCTGTGACTGGTGTTTGCTGGTTGCTTACTGGTTGAACAACCTGGACGCATGAAGCAGCAGAGTGACTCAAAGACAGCTCATATTCCCTTTTTCACACTGATGCTCGTCAGAAGTCACCCCGTGTGATGATTTGGGGTATTTCTAAATGGCCCTGAGCCATTTTATCCTCTCTTAGTACAGGAAGAAGTTCTGCACACCTGCATGGCCCTGGCCTGTCAGTGCAGGATGCAGGAGGGACTTGGTTTTCCAGATGTTCCTCCAGTTTGGGGGAAGGCTGAGCATGGGGCTGGTCGATGCCCAAGACCATCGATGCCACCACAAAGCTGTCACCTCTGCTGTGACATTTAGAGAAACCCCACTTGGAAACCTGTGTCCCCCCACATGGAAACCTGTGTCCCCCTAGACTTGGAAACCTATGTCAGCCCTGCTTTGCAGAGCTGGTGGTGGCCTGGAAGCCTCCACTTGGGCTTTATCCAGAGTTTCTTTCAAGAGACAGGCCAAAATGAGACTAGAGAAGAGCAAAAGAGATGGACAAGATCCTTCCTCATTCACCCAAGTGTTTCTAACTCTTATTATTTGCCAAGTAGTGGTAGAGTGAGAAATTAATAAGATTTTCTATTTTTTTTGTATGCCAGGAGAGCACCAGCCTCCTTCAAATTGTTCCTTTGGGGACGAAAGCAGTGGGCACAAGCTGTGCCTGCGGGGTTTGATACTCGGCAGCTGGATGAACGTGGAGTAAACGTGGGCTTCAGTGCCAGCGTTCCCATTTTTTGGGATGAGCCTACCTCTAGGTCTGCAGCCACGAGCATGCAGCAGCAGTAGGCTGAGGTTCCTCTCACGAAACGGGAGAATTATGTTATATTTTAGTACAAGCTCAAAACCAACCTGTACGTGTGTTTCCCAGAGACTTGACATGATATGACTCCAGAGAGCTGCTGAAGACATTTGTTCGCTGCTCTAAAACAGCTTTCCCTTCCTCTCTTCCTTCTTTTATCTTCTAAGGAGAACAGAATATGCTAAACAATTAAACCAGGTCGGATTTATCTACAGAAGTTTCCCTTCCAGCTGTGGAGCGTGGCCATTTCTCATCCCCCTGCCCGCATTTGGGTTGAAAGAGGCATTGATTATGTGGGAAATATTATATTATTTCTCTCTTCTCTCCTCGCAGGTGTTTACAAAATATGGGAAATGCTACATGTTTAACTCAGGAGAAGAAGGACGACCTCTTCTTACCACTGTTAAGGGTGGGACAGGCAATGGACTGGAAATCATGCTAGACATACAGCAGGATGAATATTTGCCAATATGGGGAGAAACAGGTAAGACCATCTTTTTCCTTCTGCAGAGCTGCATGTACTGGTATTTATTTTTTTGGAAGGACAATCTTATCCTTCCCAGCCACCTCTTGAAAGCAAGAGGGGCTCAGTCTGTGCAGAAATGGGTTGGTTTTTTTTCTTGATGGCTGCAGCTGTGAGTTGGGACCAATATTTGTATAGTTCAGCTTATCAGGGAGTGTCTTGGCGTTTTGGGGTTCAAGGTGGACCTCCAGCTGCAGTCTGTCTTCCTCCTCTGTGAAATTCGGGGACATTCGTTGTCCTAATTGTTGTCTTTGGGCGGGTTAGCGCTGCCTGGACAGACTAAGGAATTGGCTCATTGCACTTGGAGCATTTAGGATGGACGATGGCATCTGTCCCCTGACAAACCCATCTGGGTCAGGCGTTTTCTGGAGACCCACTGTGCTGCTCTGCAGCCCTGCAGCCCCGGCACAGAGAAGGGCAGAAGGTGCTGACCGTAATATGTGGGGCTCTGTGCTCATAGATCCCTCAGCTCCAGAGGGACAGGGAACTGCTGGAGAGAGTCCAGCGCAGCCCCAGGGATGATGGAGGGATGGAACATCTCCCTGGGGAGGAAAGGCTGAAGGAGCTGGGGCTCTGCAGCTGGAGAAGAGGAGCCTGAGGGGTGACCTCATAAATGTTTATAAATATGTCAAGGGGGAGTGTCAGGAGGACGGAGCCAGGCTCTGCTCAGGGATGTCCAGTGACAGGACAAGAGGCAATGGGTGTAAGCTGGAACATGGGAAGTTCCACCTCAACAGGAGGAGAAACTTGTTGGCTGTGCGGGTGCCGGAGCCCTGGCCCAGGCTGCCCAGAGAGAGTGTGGAGTCTCCTGCTCTGGAGACTTTCCAACCCGCCTGGACGCGTTCCTGTGGGGCTGCCCTGGGTGACCCTGCTCTGGCAGAGGGGCTGGATTAGATGATCTTTTGATGTCCCTTCCAACCCCAACATTCTGTGATTCTGTGATGGGTTGAGATGGCAGCACTCAGGGCTGGAGGTGGAATCGCTGCCTCCTGCAAGGGCAGCTCCATCATCATAGAATCACAGAACGGTTCAGGTTGGAAGGGACCTTGAAGATCATCTGGTTCCAGCCCCTGCTGTGGGCAGGGACCTCTCTCTCCCCCCAGCCCAGGTTGCTCCAAGCCCCGTCCAACCTGGCCTTGAACCCTTCCAGGGATGGGGCATCCACACCCTCTTTGGGCAGCCTGTGCCAGGGCTTCACCACTCTCAGGGGGAAGAATTTCTTCCTTATATCTTATCTAAATCTCCCCTCTTGCAGTTTCAGGCCATTGCCCCTTGTCCTTTCACTACAAGCCCTTCTACAGCTTTTTAGAGTGAGCCTAGGGGGTTCTTTAGCAGCTGCGGCAT
>NW_009705382.1:33466-40347 GCF_000703405.1 Apaloderma vittatum
ACGTGTTGGAAAACTTGCCAGCTGCTCTGTTCCTCAGGCAGTTGCAAGGCAGAGCGTGGCGGTGGGAGTTTTTTGGGATGAGCTTGTCTGTGTTTATTTTGGGGGTATCCAGAAAGGGAGAAAAACAAGTATCGCTGAAGGTTTCGTGTCACTGTTATTCCACCATCCTGCGCAAATGAGTCCTTCTGAGCACCTTTCAGACTTCTGCTCAGCAGCAAAGAGGAGAGCTGGCTGCATTCATTCAAAACTTAAAATTTGTGTGGTGTGTGATTCTTTACAATTTAAACAGATTCCCACGGTCCCGTCAATCATTTTAAATTGCACAAGCTTTTATAGGCTTTCATTTGCCTTCCAGTTTTTAGCTCGTACTCCAAGTCAGCCCGATCTGGCCCGGGTGAGGGGGAGGAGATGGTGATTTGAAATAATCATTTCTGACTTGTTGCATTAGTTTGAAGCCTTGTCCTTTTAAAGGCAAAACAGGTTTACAGTACAGAGTGGGAAGATGAAGTGCATCTTCTGCCTCTGATGCTTTATTTCTTGCAGGAGATCGTGGGGGCAGGAAACCACCACGTTGATGGCTTGAACAGCCACACCATGAGCTCTGTATGTTCAACCTCATTGGGTTTGGGATCCCTCTGAGGTTCCTCATGGAGACACAGACCTTGTATAACACTGTTCTCGCTTTAGGCGTGCTCTCTGGAACCGCCTTTTGGAGAACCTTGAGGAGGAACCCACCCAGAAATGTGCTGCCTTGAGAACTGTGCTTGGAAGGGTGGATCGGTCTGGGCTGGGTAAACCAAACTCATTACACGCGAGGCGAAAAAAAAAGAAAGAAGCAAGCAGAGAGATAAATTGGGAGGAAAAAAAGTGAGGGAGGAGGATCAACCAACTCTTGTTCTTTCCATCTGGTGGGGAAGCTGGGCAGAAGAGCCTGTGGCAGTGGGAAGGAGGTTTCCAGGCTGGTACCTCCGTGTCTGTGAGCATCATCGTCATCATCCAGTGGTTAGGTGGGATGGCAGCTCCTGCTCTGGTCGCTCTCTTCAAGCAACTCTCAAGCCCTGCATGTGATAGAGGTGTTGAGAACCTGGCCGTGGCTGTGGGCTTGAAACCTGAGCGGGGAGGAAAACCAACCCCAAGTGCATTCATATATTTCAAAAATCTTGTAGCTCTGAGGATCTCTTGAGTCCAGACTTGATTTCTGACCACATGTGGAAGGGAGCATTGTACCCCTTTGATTTTCAGGATGCCTCTGCTGATGTCCTGCCCCGCTGTGATCTCACCGTGTGCATTAAGAGCTAAACATCAGGGTCATAGCGGGGGATTCTCATATCCCTAGAACCGAGCTGATGTTACAGGGCTGAATTGCACTGTGATAGTTGTTCAGGTCTCTACCTGACCATGAAATGCTGTAAGATTCAAGGCAAAACTATATAAATAGGGCTTTTGATTTGGTTAAATGCTGTAGGAGAAGCTCCTGGACACATTCCAGGCAAATTTGGCCATGCTTTTACAGGTCCAGGTAGAACGGGTAATTGGCTTTGAAGCTCATAAAACATTAATCTTTGCCTTTGAACAAGGGACGTTTTTATCCTCCACATTTGCACGGCGCCTTGTACAAGTTGTCTTCAATCTTCGTTGAGCTCTCTGGACACTACCAGAATAAAAATATTAACTATAGTGGTTAGTAGTTGCTGTTCCCATGGAAACGTTTAACTCAGCTCTTAGTAGGTAAGTGAAGGAGTTGATGATTTCCAAATATTTGCATAATAATGTAAATGTGTTTGGAATTAAATCTGCTCAGCTGCTACCACTGGGACTGCACAAACTTGGCTCCAGTGTGAAAAGCTTTGTCAAGGGTACGCAGGTCTTAGCAGGGAACTTCAGCCTTGCTGTGAAGAGGGATGAGGGTGGACAGAGATCTTCACGTTACGATGCTGAAGCCACGTGTAGGCATGGGAAGGTTGGACCATCCTCCAGGATGGGAGGAGTTTTGCTTTTCCTTCCCAGTGAGTGAATGTCACCCTTATAACCTGAACTCTTCCATTCACCCCTCATCTTTGGCTCTTCAGATATTTCTACAAACCAGTTTTACTGCTCCATTTTCCCATCCTGTACCTACCAGCGGCTCTTTTAGTTGCCTCTTAGGCAAGGATTTTTGTGTGGTTGAGTCGCTTGACCTTTTTTCCTCAATTTCCAGTTTCTGCAGTGTCCCTTGGATGTGGCTGCCCAAACCTCTCCCAGCTACTTACCCCATGTTAATGCAAGATTTCCCAGAACTATCCCCACCCACTCACCTTTTCAGACATGGTGTTGCACCCCATGAAGGGCTTCACACGTGCTGAAGCTGGATCAACCTCCATCACCCCAGGGAGGTCTTCACAGGCGAAAATATGCATTTCTCTGACCCATCGTGGTGGCCTTGGCTCATGCTTCCTGCAAGGGTCTGTCCCGTAGAAAACAGCCACACGAAGAACCCTCCAGCCTGCAGTTTGCAGCTTTTCCATCCCAACCGTGGCCAGGACATTGCCATGGGATCTTTCGTCCTGTCCTTCTGGTCCCACATGCCCTCGTTGGGCCAGAGCAATGATGCTTCTGTGGGATGCAGGGCTGATTTTTATCACTCAGAGTTCAAACTGTGGCATCTTATTCCACATCGAGCCCCGTCACTGCTTTGCCTTTTGCTCCAGGTTTGGAGATGCCGTAAAACCACATTCTCCTTCCCAGCCCCGCGTGAAAGTAGTTGGACTCAAAAGAAGGGCTTGTTTTGTGACTGGCTACATGCCTCAGGATCTTGGCTTTCTTTTTTTAAACCGTTCTTTGCAATTCAAATAAGAAGCCGAGAAAGAAAATACAGGTTCGTGGCTTGGGACAGGGCTGCTCCGGGAGCTGCTGCCGGCGTGACACGTTGGCATATGCCTCGTAGCCCAAAAAGTGATTTAATTGTTACTGACTCGGCAAACAAAACGAAGTGTATTGTCACTCTTAAGAAAGACCTTTTCAGAATATCCATTAATATCTTGGGAAGCTGAACTATCCTGAAATATCTATTACAAGTGACTTGTAATAGAAAAATGTGCCTTTTACTTGACTGACTGCATATGAAAGCCCATTATTTGAACACGAGGAATTTATGTGCGGTCTAATTTTGGAATAGCGAGTGTACACAGACTGCTTCAGTCTTCATCTTCAAGTGCAAAGAAAAGGGTATTTTGACTGTGCCTGGATGTCATGGCAGCCTCGCCGTCTTTTGGGCGTGCAAAAATATTGTGTCAGGACTGTCAAAATCATGAGGTGCGTGAAAAAAAAAAGGACGATAAAAAGAAGCAGAGATGGAAATCTCTCTCTTTTGAATTTTACACTTTAAGAATTTATATTTTCTTGTGGTTTACTTTAACCGTGAGCAGACTAGACATGAAAAGAGTTGGGAAGATAATTTGTGGCTGAAGTCTTCGCATCACCTTTGTGCTTTAAATAAAGCCTTAGATATTCCAGGTGGGAAATTGCGATGCAAAAAAAACCAACAAAGAAACCACCTCAGCAATCGTGCACGGAGATAAGGCGCAGGATGGAAAATATTTATACTGGAGAAAACTCTTTCCAGTAACCAAGGAGGAAAGCACAAACCACAGAAGTCTTCACATCACCTTTGTGCTTTAAAGAAAGCCTTAGATATTCCAGGTGGGAAATGGCGATGCAAAAAAAAACCAACAACCCACCTCAGCGATCGTGCGCGGAGATAAAGCGCAGGATGGAAAATATTTATACTGGAGAAAACTCTTTCCAGTAACCAAGGAGGAAAGCACAAACCACAGACTCGGAGGAGCGTAGGAGGGAGCTGCAGCCAGTCGTACATATGGCACGGAGTCTCCCAAATCCCGCGGTTACGCATCCTCGTCTCGCAGGATGAGCGGCCGGGCTGTTTGTTTTATTGCACTTGATAGGGAAAGCGGCAGAAATGCAATCAAATGGAGTTGAACTCTAAGTTATAGCGACGATTGCTTGATTGGAAAGGGAATCCACGTCAGGTTAATCTTTCTGGAGAGGCCCGAGGTGTTACGTAGTGACCTGATACAGCTGCACCGTAAATTGGAAATCGCTCAGGCTACGGGGCTTTAAATAAGCAATGCAGTCAGAGAGTTGTGCGTTTGTGTTTCAGGAACTGGAGGAGAAAGATGAACATTTCATCCCAATTAATCGAGTAACACGCTGAATAAAAAAAAGGGGGATGAGGAATGCGCTATAAAATTGCACTAAGAAGAGGCATGAAATCTATAAAGCTCGAGGCTTCAATCTACTTAGGAGATTGTCGTGTAGTGTTACAGGCTGCTATTATTTAACTCGATAAAAACCATGGACTGTGAGCAAGACTTTTGATCTAGGTCACGCAGAGAAAGATCTCAAGCCCGTTTCCTTCACACCCAACCTGGCTGGGTTACAATCCATTTCTTGCTTCCCAGTGGGGCTTTTTCACGCCGTTCCGAGCTGGTGAGATGCCAACCCCTGCCATCAAATGGTGGATGTAAGGGAAAACCATCTTTGGGTAATGAGAGGAAGCCCCTCTCCAGGTGATTATGGTTCGAGAAAAGGAAAAACTGACGGGGTGTGGTGGGAGCTTGGGGACCAAACTCTGCCATGCCCGAGGCACTGGATGCTCACCTCCCTCCAGCCGTCACTGTGGGGGGGACGAGGCATGGCTGTAGCATTAATCCAAATTAGCCCGAGGTGCAAGTGGTTTTGGCGGCGTTGAATTTCTGTGCTGCTGCTTTTTTTCCTCGTTAAAACCGCCTTAATTCCGCTGGTCTCTCTCCGCCTCCAAATTGAATTTAGGCAGATTGGATTAGCGCGGCTTTGATTTTGAACGAGGGTCTTTCACGCGAGCCCCGGTGCTGTAGGACTTGGCTCCGTTTTGTTTGCTCTTCTGGGAAGGCCCATTGGGGTCCTCCTTGGGTCTCAAAAGCGGGGAAAAAGTGATGGTGGTGGGTGCCACCCATGCTGGGATGAGCAGCACTTCTCAGCCAGCCCTGACCTTCCTCCAGCTTCATCTCCCTGGGGAGCAGCTGTCGGTGGGACATGCCCTGGGACATCATGTCAACCCCTGATGGCCTTTGTGCACAGCTTGGGGGAGATGATATTTTAGAGAAAGTGTTTCTTCGGTGGCTCTTTTTTTCTGGCGAAAAATTGGTTTTCAGGGCTGTGTGAATAGATCTGCCACCTGTTTTGGGATCTGTAGTGGAGCATCTCCAGGACATGCCCAACATTTGGGATGCTCCAGGACTCCGTTCAAGGGGATTTGCAGCACAAATCGTCCACATTTCTTCCTTGTGGCCACCTTGTGGCTTGGGATGAGGCTGTTTCTCCTCGTTGCTCACAAAAGCCTTCGTAACTTCTGAGATCGTGCAGGCGAGCCGCTGTGGAGAGGACTTGGGGGGGGCTAGGGTGACCCCAGGCAGGTGTGGGACAGCAGGAGTCCAGATGCTGCCAGCTCTGAAAGTTCATCTTGCAAAAGTTTACTGGGATGGCCGCAGACATGAGAGCGTTTCCATGGTTCCTTTGATTTTTTTTTTTGATTTTTTTTTTATTTCCTGCCGTCGAGGATCTCCTGCTGGGCAAAACCGATTTAAACGACGTCTCTGTGCTGCCAAGCTGGGTCTGCACAACATTGTTCCCGCTGCACTACAATGTCTTATTTCAAGGGGTTTTACAGCTGATTTATCTGGGAGGATCAGATTTTCCCCCCCTCTTTCCCCAAAGCCTCCGCAGCCCCAGCACTGGCTCTCCGGCTGTGCACGCCGCATCGATAAGCCCAAGCCCTGAAGCATTTGCCAGCTGTGGAAAGGCACAGAGCCCTCACTGTCGTTTACTTGTGCATATTAATATGATTAGCGGCGGTTTCTTCGTAAATCCAGGCCGTCTTTTGCTTACACGAGATCTGAATTCACGTGGTGGAGGAGGCAGCCGGGGCTGGTTCAGATTTACACCGTGGGGAATCATCTGCAGGCTTTGAGCCATCGGCCTTAACCACAGAAAAAGGAGAAAAAGAGAAAAAAAAAAAAAAAGAGGCACTGCTTTGTGCATCTGCTTCGTCGACAGCTTGTGGAGTTCAAAGTGGAATAATTATAAGTGAGTATAAGACTCATCTGTAAATATAAGTAAGAAATGACCTGGGAATGGCAGAAGTGATGGAGTGGCAGCGGGGATGCGCCGTGGTTAGAATGGGGGCCGGGTTGCACGTGCGGCTGTGCAAGCAAAACCCTGAGCACGTTTTAAAAAGGGAATGCACTAACTCAAAATCCACGTGGTTGGTGCTGACTCCAGGGCTTCTCGGAGCTTTTTGCAATTTCTTTTCCATTACGGGCATGTCGTGAGCAGCTGCCTCCCGCCTGCATCCGCGGCTGCCTTAGGGTGGAATTTTTGCAGGAACTCTTGTTTGGCTTGGAAGGGCTGGTTCTCAATTTCATTTATCAATTAATATTAAAAAAAAGAAAAAGGAAAGGGGCAAAAGAAATTAAAAGAGACAGGCAAGGCAAGGTGTGTGTACGAGTAACTTGCCTTCTCTGGCGCTTTTCAGCCCAGAGCATTTCACGGGCTGAGGAAGAAACCGCGTGTGTGTGTGTGTAACAGCACAGGCGGATGAAATGCTGCTCCCTCTGGAAGGAGGAAAGACCAAAAAGGCTTTTCTTACTCACAAGAAGAGTACACGGTGATTTAAGATGGAGAAAACGATACTGAATTCAGCTGGAAACTGGAGCAGGGACTTGGGGAGTCAGTGGGCAGTGAACCAGGGTGCTTGGCTCAGTGCCCTCTGCTTTTGCAAAAGGAACATCCCGAGATCCTGAATTGGTAATTTTCCCTGTTGATTAGCTTCAGCTAATCTTTTGCTG
>NW_009705382.1:40362-40680 GCF_000703405.1 Apaloderma vittatum
CAGACACAAAGCCATAAACCTGGTAACCCCCATCACGGCGGGCGAGCTGACAGGTGGTAATCGGTGTGTTCAGAGCCCTGCAGAGACACCTCTGCGCCAGAAATATTTTAGATTCCCATCTGCAGTGAGAGCCCGTAAAAGCGATGGAGAAGACTGAGCTAGGATAATAATTTGTGGCATGACATCAGACTCAGAGAGTCAAATTACCCTCGCTGCGTAACATCCCTTTCTGCAAAACGAAGGAGAACCTCCCGTGCGTAAATCTCCTCTTGCTTAAATACGAGCTATTAAATGCTACCACGGAATGACTCCTGCTGA
>NW_009705382.1:40711-49854 GCF_000703405.1 Apaloderma vittatum
GGTGCTGCAAAGGGAGAACGCTGCTTGGTTTGAAACGACACAAAGCTTTGGTGTTACCAAGCAGCAATAATTAGCCAAGGGATGGAAAAACACCCCAAGCCCCGATGACACAGGGTTGATTCATCCTCCTGAGCATCCAAAGAGATAAATGGTACCTGTAAAGCAGCAACGACCTCGAGCGTAAATATCACCGAGGGGTTCAGAGCCAGAACTCAGTTTTTTTGTAGTAGGAAAGTCTGGTCTCGGATCGACTCATCAAAGGCAGCCTGACCTTTAGGAAGCTGGTTGGTGTCACCTAAAAGGAGACATAAAATGTGCTGCGTCTTGGACCTTTTCCTAACGAGAGCAAGAATTCATTCAATTAGCCAGCTTTCCCGGGGAGAAAAGGTCAACGTTCTTTCCACCTTCCACCGGTCCCCTGACAACCAGAGCACCCACAAAATTAGGCTGCCACTGAAAATTAATTGTGTTTGCCTGAGCACACTCATCAGTAGCATGAGAGAGGAGAGAGACAGCTCAAAGGTTACTCAGGGCTTTTTTTTTGTGTCTGGACCGTGACATTAAGGTTGTCACATAACCGATAGACTCCTGCTGGTGGCGAGTTGCTCTCCGGGGCCGGTTGATATTATTGTGGAGCTGGAGAGAGCCAACACAGTTGTTAAAAAAGCTATTTCTAATCTTCTGCGACACAGCAGGTACTGCTGTTCCAGGGGCTGAGCCAGGCTTGGCTGGCCCCAAGGGTTGATGTTGGCCACCATAGCTTGTGGAGTGAAAAGACTTGCGGGGAGGGAAGTTTTCAGCTTGGTATCACAAATCGAATGGTTGGTTGTTTCTAATAAATAAGGGGAAATGTTCATTTTTTTAGCCAGTCTTTAAGCTCTTGGATTTCTGAGTCCAAAACAGGTGCTTGTTTTTCAGCTGTCATGAAGAATCTCAGCAGCTTTGGCAGCTGGAAAGCAAACACGAGCCTGAAACCTGAGGGCTTCTTGCAAGAGCTTTCCTCACCGGGCGGTGCAGAGGAGTCGACAGCATCCCCGTGTTTGTCCGTGAACCCCCTCTAGTCCCCAAGATGAGCTTGATGCTCACGGGTCCTGCCCCACGAGCTCATCCAAGGAGTGTGTTTAAGCCCATCCTAGTGCGATCAGCACCATCCTGTAGGTGCAGTTTGCACCAATTTGGCAGTTGGCCACCCAGAATGAAAAAAAAATTAAATTAAATCATGGTGCTTGTCTGCTGCAGGTGTCTCATATGCTCCTTTGTCAGGACCCAGCCCCTTATACAGACACGAATGGGAAAAGCTGCTCCGACTCCTGTGCTCCTGCTTGAGAAGGTGTGTGAGCTCCTGTGTCAGCAAGACTTTATCCTCCATAGGGCTGGAATTAGCAAGCACAGTGGGACGTCCCCAGTCACATAGTGGTGTAGGCTGTAAAAATATATCAGTGGCTTAATGAGAAAATCCTTTTAGGGGATGTAGATGCTTCAAAAGCGCTTCTTAAAAAGAAAAAAAAAAAAGAAAAGGCCCAAAAGTCAGGAAATATTAATTTAAGGCAAAACTAAAGGAATAGAAACCAAGAGCTGGCTTTGGGAAATCTGGTAAAGCAGAGATAAGGCACCTAAAATCGAGGGGTACATGTTACAAAGCAGTGCCAGGCAGCATTAAAATTACATACGCATTTCCTGCTGCAGCTTTCGTTTGAGTCTGGTGTGTAGAGTTAAATGCCTGTAGCTGAAATCTGAGTCCTCAAAACAGCAAGAATTCACGGCATAGTAAGGAGGCATGAGAAGGAGCCTGGCATGGAAAACATTACGAGTATTGGCCGGAGCCTGGGCGTCTCGCACCAAGGGGACAAGGTTTGGGGGCTGCTGTCTGCAGCCTCGCCCTTTGCTGTCCCCGGAGCTGCAGAAGTGGCTGCAAATCATCGGTGTTTTTATTATTGCTATTTTTTTCTGGGCGCTGGGAATGAGATATCAGTGACTCTGGCACGGTTTGGGGATGCTTTCTGCCATGCACTGGATTTAGATGAGGATAATCCAGGTCATACCCCTCCTCTGGTTGACCCTTCTCCAAGCATCTTCCTTCTCCTGAAGACGAAGAGCTCTGCGCATACTAATGAATCTCACGGAGGCACCAGGAGGTTTTGTGGCTAGGAAGTGCTTTGAAGATAAAAGTCTTTTGCAAGCGCTAATTAAATTTAATTGTATTAATCTCCTCGGTGCAGGGATCATTGCTTTGCTCTGGCTTCGTCCGGCTGCAGCAACACGGGCTCCAGTTGACGTTTGAGACCTCCCAGGTGCTTCCTGAAACAGATTGCTGCTCTCCCTGCACGGTGTAAAGCTGAGCTGGGCATGGTGGTGGGAGGGTTTTCCCCTCCTGGAGGTGGTCTGGGAATATTTCACTGGTGCTGAGCTCAACAGTCTTCTTATTTTTCAAAAAAAACAGCTGTGAAGGAGCAAATAATCTGTCTTTCCGTTGATACGGAGCAAATAAAAGATGTCTTTCCCGAGATGCACTGAACGTAGTGAAGGAAGTGGAGGAACCCTAGTGCCTACAACACTGTGTAGGAGCACTCCAACTCTTGGTGGCCACTCTGGCTCATCTCATTTTGCCCAGAGAGTTGGTAGAAGCCCCATCCCTGGGAACATTCAAGGTCAGGTTGGACAGGGCTCTGAACAACCTCAGCTGGTTGATGATGTCCCTGCTCACTTGGACGAGATGGCCTTCAAAGGTCCCTTCCAACCCAGAAACATTCTGTGTTGTCAGGCAGCTTCACCAAAGTGTCATTGTCCTTTCAGTTACGACTCTCTCCTTGCTTGTTTACAAGACAGAGTAGCCAACACTCCATGTTGAACGTCTCTGTCAAGGAGCACGTCTGTCCCTGGTTGTTCCCTGTCTTGTTGCAGTATCACAAAGCACTTGAAGGAATCACAGATGGCAACGAGCATCTAGAGCGTGCTTCTGGGTGGCTGCAGAGCAGGTGAAGACTGTCTGAGCAGAACAGGAGAGGAGGAAAATAAGAGTTGTGATTAACTATTCAGCTTTTATAGAGGTTAAAAGTGCAAGCCGTGCAGTCATGTCACTGTATCTGCTACATCCATGATGGTCAGATGTGTGGAGGAAAGACGAAAAGGGAGAAGAGAGGTTGTGGAGTCTCCTTCTCTGGAGACTTTCAAAATCCACCTGGACACGTTCTTGGGTGACCTACTCTGGGTGACCCTGCTTTGACAAGGGGGTTGGACTAGATGGTCTTTTGAGGTCCCTTCCAACCCCAAACATTTTGTGCCTCTGTGAAAAAAATCTTGAGTGTTGCAAGGTCTTTGTCAGCTCTGCCGTGTCTGTGCTGCCAGAGCTGCAGCCATTGTCGTGTTACGGTGGTGGCACCTGCAGCCACGTGAGATCTTCTGCTGCGCAGACTCCACTGCAGCAGCGCTGGGTTCACCTGAGAGGGTTAAATGGGGAAGGAGTTGACGCGGTTTGATTTAGAGAGGATGGAGGGGAAACACTGATAAGTCCTCAGGTACGGGGAAGACTAAGCTGGAGAGAAAGGGACGGGCGAGCTGTGGTGGGTAGGTGAAGGACAAATGGACTTGGGTGATAGGTAGGACACTGGGTGAAGCCCTGGAAAGAAGTCTTCTCCTCCTGCTGTCCCCTGCGCCCGTAATGAAGTGAGGGGAACCCATCTTCACTGGTGGCTTTAGGGACAGGTTGGATGATGGTCAGTTGGAGAAGGCTGGGGCTGCCTCCTGCGACAGGAGGTTGGGTTTGGTGGTCTCTTCCAGCCTGCGGGGACCCTGGCAGGATCTGGCCCTTTCCTGCCACATAGGGTGACGTGTGGATGATGTTCCTGGTGACCTGCACCGCTGGCACGTTGGCATCTTCTTCCAGACACGTTTCCAGTGTTTTGAAGGCTGCTGTAATTTTTCGCCAAGGTGAGATGTGTCCAGTCACGACTGTTGACAGGTCTGGATGACTTTCCTGCGCAGTGGCAGCGGAGTGAGATTGCAGAGCCCCGTAGCAATGAAAAACGAGCTGGCTTAGAGCTGCGTGGTACGCAGAGGCACCAGTACCTGGGCAGAAACCCAACGCTTTCGGGGCTGTCAGGGGCTGGTCTTGGCACGCTGCCGCCGCCAAAACTGGGGAGCTTTAGGAGAGAGTGTTTTGTTTATCAATTTTAATATTTTTGTTGTGGTTATTACTTCCACTACTACTCTTTAAGGAGAAGCTTATAAAGATTAAGAGAGGGAAATGCCATCTGCAGAGTTTGGCCAAGTGACAAATTGTACTACATGATGTCGTTACTCAAATATTTTGGAGAGTGTGAACGGCGGAGAAGGGAAATGATTGCCATTGCCTTCTCTTAAATATAGATGCACAGAAGGAAAAGTCTCTTTCCTTCCAGTGGAAGGTCAGTGTGAGAAAAGCAAAATGGGTGTCTCTGGAAATGGGAAAGAGGTTTCTGCCACACACGTGCCATGTATGTGCAGAAGTCCTCTTTGTGGGGAAAGGCCAAAGATAGCAGAGGGTTCATGCAGGAGCCTGGAACGAAGGACACTGAGCCAGCTCTGCTTTTCCTTGCCATCTCCTCTCCTTTGGTCCATGACAAGAGACCGTCAGCTCACAGGGACGTTGGTTTTGGTGGCTCCCTGTCAAGCAAGAAACCCATTTTGCCCTAGTTCTGAGCACCACAGCACTGTGCACTGGGCGTTTCAACCATCCTCCCTAAACTAATTTATTTTGTGACATTTCCCCACCTGCCACAGCGTCTGGGTCTGGTCCAGGCTGCTGGTCCCCATAGGGGAGCAGAAGGTCCCTCCAGTTTGCTCCTCAATGATCCAGACTGCTTCATTGGTGACCCCTTCCATCACTTCTCCAGCCTCCTTCTCCTAGACATCCAAGGCCGTGGAGGTCGGACTCCCACCTAATTCCATGCTAGGGCTGAAACAGCTCCATGGTGCAGCCACATAACAAGGGATGTCGGAGCTGATTCTAGGGGAGAAATGGCAAAAAAATCTGTTTCTTGCAGCGATGTCCTGATTGAAATGCATTTCTCACATGCCGAGCTCTTACCCAAGCATGTTCCCAAGGGAAAAATTGACACATTTTAACGTTTCACAGCAGTTTGTTATACTCCATCCCGGGAGCCAGGAACAATTTATCTTCAGCGTCTCATCGCAGTGCCCTTCAGTACAGATATTTATTTATATTACGGTGGTAATGGCCTCCTGGGGTTGTTTGGATAACGTTGCATGGGCTTCCATAAATATTTCAATAATAAAAACGGTAATCAAGCACGATTGCTGCGATACAAGTTTGTGTTGAACCCATGAAAGCCACAAACTCATAAAAGCAAGAATACTTGGTGTCTCTGACTCCTGGCTCCATCCTACGTCGCTAAAGCCAAGGCAGCAGGGCTGGGCTTTGTCCAGGCGTGGACCCAGGCTTTGGGAGCTGGATTGGGTCATTTTGTTGGTGCGATGTTTGAGCCGAGGGCTCAAGGATGCTGAGTGGGTCCCATGGGTGCAGGGACTCTCTCATTGTGCCAGGTTTGAGAGTCAAGATTTGCAGAGGCAAAATCTTGCCTTAAGGTTGGAGTTGGGGTCCGGTGCAGATCTTTGGGGCCAGGTGTGAGTGGGAAGCAGCCTTTGCATCTTCCTAACCCCGATGGTCTGTTCCCCCTGCCCGGCTCCTCGAAGGTTTTGCTTTTTGGGTGCAAAAGTAGCTGCAGAGTGGACACAGGCGTTCACAGTGCCCACCAGGGATGGTGGAGGATCCCAGCCCTTCGCCCGGAGCCGTACAGCCTGGCAGCGAGTTGCAGGGCTCTCCATGAGCCTTGGCAGCCAAAATCCCTTTGGGCTGTGCAAGGGCAATGCTTCTCTTCAAAGAACCAATATTTTCCTGTCGGTGGGAATGCTCTGCTTCCGTCTGGTGTTTGCCTTTGATGTATTTATAGAGAGGATTCGTAGCCTTCGCCTTGCCAGACAATACACACCCCAAGATGTGCCGGACTCCTCCCAAGCGCCGGGTTCCCTGCTCCTCGTCCCATCCCAGCAGCTTTGATGGGCTCCTGTCCCCGTCTGGGTGACCAGAACTGATGACAATATTTCAGATGAGGTTCCACCACCGAGACTCTCTTGCAGGCATCATTTGTTTGTATGTGTCGGCACCCGAGAAGGTGGATTTGGGGGATGAGCAGGATTCCCAAGCTCTGAAAGCTGGAGTGGAGCCATCCCACCCTCCCTTACCCATTAAAAAGAGATTCCTCATCGAAGTCAGGCTCCAAGGATGGGCTGTGGAGGGACCCTAGTGACCACCTGAGACTCGATGGTCAGCTCAGAGATGGCCAAAACACAAAGAGGCAAACGTTTCACTTGCTTTGTCTGTCTTGCAAAATCCACTTTATCTCCCAGAATCTCAGCAGGGTTCGGCTATTCCTCGTGGTCTGTCCCATCTCTGTATTTCCCCTCCTGCCCGGTCTCTCGTGCTGCCCTTTTCTCCTCGTGCCTTGCAAAAACTCAGAAACACCCTCCAATATCAGCAACGCCGTTTTCCACTTAAATCTCCAGTTTAGTGCTGATTGATTTTATTTAATATTTTTTTTCTCTTTTTCCCCCCCTCCAGCAAAATTCATTGCAGCGCTGCAGGCCACGCTAGATGTAATTTTCATGGGTTATTTTTATCCCAGGAAAATATTAGACTGCCTGCTGCCACATGAGATCTGTCTGTGCCCCGCCAGCCTCGCCGTGGGCAGCACACGATGACACAATGCAAATATTTTTATATATAACATCCTCCATATGCGGTGGTGGAGGGGCTGGCAGGAGGAGAAAGGTCTGGGGGGGAACAACGGAGGCTTGGGCGGGGGCAAAGGGAGGGAGGTGGTGATGCTGCAAGGAAACAGTGATGCTTTGGGCCAAAGATGGGACATTTAGAGAGAAAAAAAATCCTTTCCTGGTGCAAAAAGGTTTTGGCGTGCCGATGGTGGGAGCGGTGATGGTCTTTGGGTGGGAAGCTGAGATTGGAGGAGTGGAAGGGACCCTGGGGGGGCATCACCTCCTGTGGCCACCCGCTCTCCCCACTTTGCTAACCCTGATCTTGAAAAACCGGGTGAAAAGTCTTGAAAAATCTTGGAAAATCTTGGGAAATCTTGAAATCAGGTGTCTTAGATAAGCTAACAAATAGGCAATCTGAAATTCTCCACTCTCCAAGCCCACAGACTTTTAGTTTTTCTTGTATTAAGGTCTAAATTCCATTTGACTCTTCGAGGCAAAGATTATTAGATGGGGAATTTTCTAAGGAAGCGAATGGACTGAAACTAATTGTGGAAATGTGTGGAAAACCCCAGGTCTCTCTAAAATATCTTGCATCCTAGTTGTCAAAGCATTGCTTAAGATATGAGACCAAGACTTACACCCTGAGTATAGAGCAGAGAGTTGGAGTTTCTTTTTTTTTTTCCTTCCCTTTTTTGTCCCCACCTCGAGAAAAATCACTTGATTTCAGGTCTGTCTTGATCCTTAGTGGACAATACTTTGAAATCTCAAGCAAATGTGTGGACAGAAGGGGCATTTCCCTCACTGATGTAACTAAAATCTTTGCGGGTTTTTTCCCCTGCTCTGATAGACTAGCTCTTTCCTAGCATTTTCTAATCATAAACCACATCTGAGGCACATCCTTTTCCATTAAAATAAGTGTTTACTTAGTTGCTGAGTTCACCAAAGTGCTTTGAAATTACATCACTCAAAACGCTGACATTTATAGGCGATGCAAATTAAATAGACATAACCACAGCTGTCAGTGCGATTCAGGCAGGGCAGGGAGTCAAGATTTCTCGAAACGGTGAAAACCCCTCCGCCCGACGCCTGTTTTCAACCATCCTTGCACCGGCAGAGATTTTATTTAATGGCATGCTGACTCCAAAGCTTTCGCAGCTAAGCCTAGCTTTGTGTTCAGAGATAAATTGCTTTTCACTGAAAGGGCGCGAAAGCAAACGGGGCTGGAGCTGACCTCTGGCAGCAGAGCCCTCCCAGGGTCCTGAAGCTCCTTTGGTGCTTCAGCCTCCAGCGCCGTGTCCTGGAGAGGGGCCAGGGCAAAATAAAGAGTTGTAAGAGGTTATTACTCATCGGAGTGGCTGCAGAAGGAGAAAAGCAGATGCGTCGTGGGGAGGCACAAGCTTGACTCGAGAGGGAAGTCTTGGCCCTGCGGGTTAAAAGCCCAGCGGGAGCAAATCCTGGCTATCTGCTGGTGGTGCTGGAACAACGTGAGCTCTGCAGCATCCTCCAGGCTGGAAAAGTGAAGCACAGATCCTGTAGAGGAGCTGGACCTGGCACAGCTGATGCCCGGCGTGGACCTTGCAGTCCCCTGGAGGCTCTGCCTGCAGGTCCGGGCAGTGATGGTGATGGGATCACCACTCGGGGTGCTGACCCACCATGACCTTCTCCTCCTATCCCGGTTTGCGTTTTCTCGTGGGACCCGCGTTCCCAGAGGGGTTTACTGGGGGCCAGCGATGCTCACAGCTGGAAGATCTCCCTGGCCCCTCTCTGGACCCGCTGACTGAGAAACCGCGTCCTGCCGACTCCTCTACGAAGCACGTGGAGGTGACATCTCCCTTTCGTCCGTGCCAAAAGCCGGGTGGGCACCTGAGCTCGGCTTCTGCAACGTCCTGGTCCCCTCCGTCCATCCGTCCACCCCAAAAGAACCCAGCACTGGGAAATCTGCTTCCATCTGGCTCCGTTACCAAAATCGGCAGCAGCTCTTTCACCGTTTAATATTTCAAGATGTTCTGGGTGAGGATCTTGGAGGGATCTGTGAGAACCGCTTCTGCACCTTTAAAACGTGTTCTTTTTCTACTTATTTCTTATTTCTTTTTTTTTTTTTAATCATTTATGTCCCTGCAGTGGCAGCAGCTTGCCAAAAGGAAAGCTGACAGATGGGTGGCCCAGGGAGCCGGCACCCCCAGCTCTGAATGTGGGGAATATTTCCCCCTCTGGAGGAAATATCTCTCCCTTCATCGCTCTGTATTTCTGGCAGCAGCTCCCAGGGACAAAGGAGATACCAAGGTGGCCCTGACCAGCACCCTGATCTTTTGTCCATCCTCCTTCCTGCATCGCTATTCCTTGCCACATGTGATCCCAAAGGATCCTGGGCTAGG
>NW_009705382.1:49969-58977 GCF_000703405.1 Apaloderma vittatum
CCCAAAGGATCCTGGGCTAGGAAAGGAATTTATTTTTATTTATAAGCAGTGTAACCTGGCAGGAGGAACCTTCCCTACCCTGCCATGACCCCACCAGCAAAACGGGTTACGAGACACTTTTTTCCCCACTTTAATGGTTAAAGCTTAAGCTTAATAGGAGAGAAGCAGGGAACTGAAATATTTATTTGCTGGCTCCTCACCGTCCAGCCAAACCGCTTTAACAGCTCTGTGCTCAGCTTGCTGGAGACCTGCTGGTTTCTCCTGCCCCGTATATTATGTAAGAAGCTTTTTAATAATATACGTTGAGACATATGGCCCCTCAGATTTAGTATGCAAATGCAATATGCTTAACTAAAAATAGCGGATATGCTTAATGTAGTTTGTTATAACACCTTCTGTTACTTGGTGAGTAATGAATCGCGGCTGCGCTTTAGAGAGGGCTTGGGATGGAGCGAGCAGGAGAAAACCTCCACTCCGGGCTCGCCTGTTGCAGTGAAGGAGCTCGGTCATGTCCCATCTCCCGCCTCTTCCAGCGGATGATTAAGTAGAAGATACTCAGATGAGTATTTAGTGGGTGATTAAGTACTGAATTGCTGATAGGAAAGCTTTGGGTCCCAGCGTGGTGTCGTCATTGCCTTCTGTCCTGGAGCGTTGGTTTGTGCGTTGGGGTTTACATCCCAGATCCCCTGTAGGGAATTGCTTAAATCCCAGCCCTGCGCTGCTCTTCCAGCCTTTGGGCCAGCTGGGCTTTCTGCACCTTTCACATACAAGGAGATGAGGTTTTTCAAAATATTTTTTCTATAGGAAAAAAAAAAAAGGAGAAAACGCAACCCGTCTGAAATACTCCTGACTGTATCCCAAGAGATAAAGAGAAGAGTGGCTTTACCTCTGTAGCTAATAGCACCACCTCGTGTGCCTTTAACACAATCTAGTGGCCTTTCACGCTGGTGGCTCTTTCAGGTGTGGGGCTTTTGCTTTTGTTTTCCCAGAATATGTCTTTAACCTCACACATTAAATACCTGATGATTTGCTGTAGCAAGCAATCATCAGAAGGTTCTCACGTGGTGCATCTGTGCTGCTCTTCATCCCCATCAAAACTTCCAGTAGCCTTGAGGTTGTCATTGATGAGCCGCATCTACCTGGGTTGTTTGGAGGGGTGATGTTTGGAGGGGGCTCAGATCGTTTCCTACCTCTGTGAGAGAGAAGTTGTTGGTCCATCAGGAAAAGATCCTTTCTCCTCCTCTTTTCATCCCGACACTGAGAATTAGAGAAGACCAGGAGAACACGAAGTCCCTGTTACAGGCTGTCTGCAGCGCTTTGAAGCAGCGTGGTTTGATTTCGTAGCTACGGGGAAGCATTTGTAGAGAGAGAAGCTGGTTGCCTTTATCAGCTCCTTAGCTCTGAAAAGGGAATGCCTGAATTTCCCGTTGGGGCTCCGTTGTGCTTGTCTGATCCCGTCGTAGCTGCTTCTGGAGATGAACGAGATGCCTTGGCTCGGTGGAGGGAAGTTACAACACCTTGGCCGTGACTCATCCCACTGTAGACACTTCCCTGGGATGGGGTGAATCACTCTGCCTCGCTCATTCGGTGACAGGAGAAGCCTGAAAACAGATTTAAGAGTCCAAAGCTGGGCATGGGGCTTACCTGGAGCTTGTCCTGGTGCTGTCCTCAGCAGTGAGTCCTCCTCCAGCAGGAAGGACCTCAGGGGCAGCAACCATGAGACCCCGCTATGGACCACGGGCCACAGCCAGATCACGCTGGAAAGAAAAGGAGCGTTCCCTGGTGCACTCAAAAGGTTGCAGAGGTTCCCAGCCTTGGAGGTGATGTCCTGCTTTGTGGGCTGCCGGCAGAAAGGGGGCAAGGTTGAGCGACCTGGCCTCAAGAATAAGGGCTGGGAGGTCTCCCATCACTCCTCCGTGCAGGACTGTAACCTCTGGATTATAGGACTTTCCATCCTATGACCGTTAAAGCAGTTAGTGAGGTTTTCCCCTCTTCTACAACAGGGACCCTTCTCCAGCCCCTTTGGGGGCATCTTTGTCTTCTCCTGCATCAACTTGTCCTCATTCCCTTGGGGCAGCGCTGGCCCCACTGCGCACTCAGGGGCAGCCAGACCCCTCCAAAGCTTGGCCAGAAGATCGAGAGCATGACAGGCTCCCCACTCCCTTGGCCACCCTCTCACGGTGGCTTCTGTACATTTAATTTTGTCTAAAAAAAATAAATGCAGGGGAGCAGCCAAGCTGGGTTCCCACGGGCCCTGCAGCCTGGGACTCCTGCTCCTGCCACATCCGAGCGGGACACGTGGTGTTTTTCCCTGCAGCTGCCAGAGCTGGTGGTAGCCCAGCTCATTTTCATCCGCGGGGAAATCCGTCATCCCCGATTGCTCCCAAAACAGCAGCCGCGGCCGAGCCCGCGATAGCGAAGCGCACAGGATGAGTTTCAAGCGACTGGTTCTAAGTGGGGAAAGTCGCGTCAACTCGGTCGCCTCCCAGACGCCGATCAAACCTCCCCGAACCCTCTAGCAAGAACTCTTTATTTCAGCTTCGCTTAATCCTGTTACCAAGCAACTTTAAGTGAAGCAAAACACGGCGCTTCCACAGAAACGAGAGCACGCACGGTGCGGGGGGAGCGAAACTGGTTTCGCTGGCGTTAAACTGGTTTCTTTGTAATTTATATTTTTTCACTCTAGTCTTGCGGGTCCTACTTTCTTATAGCTACGTTTCCATGGCGATTTGGTTGGGGTTTGGGGGTTTTTTTTTCACCTATAAAGTTTTGTCTAGGAAAAATGTGAATGTTATGCATGTGTTTAAGATTCCTGCACAGATGTAGTCTGGCTGAAGCGACAGTTGGTTTCCCCGAGCCTGGGACCACAAAGCACATCCCCTGAGTTGTCCCGGCTGTCCCACTGGTGTGATGAGCCCGACGTGCTCAGGAGATGCTGAGCTGCGGGCACGGACCTCGGTGGGTAATCTGAGGACACACTGCCTGATCGGATGAGCTAAATGGGTGGCATGTGGCAGGGATGCTGGAGAGGTTTAGGGGTTCACTGGATTGGTGGGAACGGGGGCATGGCCGTGCTGTTTTCAACACTCAGAGCAATTCAGGGGGCTCAGCCCCGATGCCGGGGGATGCCAACCCACCCCGGGGACCGACACGGAGGTGGAGGAGCTCTTGCTCTGCTGCGCACCGTTTCCATGGTGATGCTGAGCAAAGGATGCTGTAAAAACTTAGGGGATGAACCTCGGCGTCTCACAGCATCTTCTGGGCACGTCTGTGCTGCCGCAGCAATCCCCCTGCTCCTGGGGAGCCTTCCTCCCCAAGGGAGACACGAAACCACCCTGCACGGCTGCAGCGCAGCTGGCACAGGGCTGAGCATCTGTGCTTCCTTCCAGATGTTGTGCTTGGTGCTGCCCTTGTGGATGCTGTCCCCGTGAGGTAGTCCCTGTCTTTGCACCTTGGGGCTGTTGGGTCGAGCTTTGCAGAGAGTAAAAGAGGCGCTGGTGGCTCTTCCAATGAGTCAAGTAGTAACACTAGTCCCGTTTTACAGATGGGGAAACTGAGGCAAAGGATGACGAGAATCCAGGAAAACCCCAAACCTCTCAGTCTGAGCCGTGTGGGATCTGCTTTGGTTTCTTCCGAGCAGGAGTATCTTCCGCAGAGCTGCCGGTGCTGCCAGCAAAGCTGGCAAGCGACGGCTCAGGCTAGAAGCGACCCGTGACTGAGGCTATGTCTTCAATTCCCAATAAATTAGTACCGAGCACAGCTTCAGATGTTAATTGCCAGGGAGAAGTGGATCAGTTTGGACATGATAAGGTGGGGGGCAGAAGGGTAGCTCCGTGCCTTTGGCAGCATTTCTTATTTTAATTGCAGCTTCTTGCGTATTCACAGGGTGCATATTCACGCACCCAAGCGTACAGTCAGCTGGAGCTTGATTAAGATTTTTCGAGTGATGCTCTAAGCAGAAAGCCCCGACAAAGTCATGGAAAGCCAACGCCAGAAATAGAAAGCTGTGCAGCCCGCAACATATAATACTCTGCAGCCAGCTCGAAGCACATGCTGAATTAATCCGCAATTTAATTAACGCTACTGTAATCCTTCAGTGAAAAGAGCAGCTCAGGATTTGTTTGGAAACACTGCCTTGTGTACAATGTATATTAATGTATTTAAAAATGCAATTATCGAGGAGTTTTTGCTCTGTTCTTGACCTGGGATGCGCTAAGGAATGAATTTACAGGGACTGTCCTCTGGAAAGTGGGGTGGGAGATCCAGAGGTGGTCTGCGCTAAGGCTTCCCAACATCACACGAATTGATTAAAAATCCCAAGGTAGGAACCAAATCCGAGCTCACTGGAATTTAAAGTTGTTCCCCTGTTGGTGGGTGATTACAAGAACCAGGCTTAACGAAGCAGCAGCGACAGCCCGGACCGATGCACATCCCCGTGCCTTTGGGAGGTACCACTCAAAATGATGCTAAAACTGAAAAAATCTGGCAAAAGCACAGCCAAGACATGTCTCTGTGGATATTCACAACCTGGATTGCACCTCTTCAGTCTCAGGGTGACAGATGGGCTTGTCCATGGAGCCCTTTTGGGTTTACTCTGCCCAAGGACATTCGTTTTAGCAAGTTAAATGCACCCAAAACCAGACAGTTTTGTGCTGCTGAGACCTCCCTTTCCCTTACGCCTGCAGCAAATATTTAACCCACACTTAGACATCTCAGCCCCAGCACCATTTAAGATGTAGCTAATGAGGCCTGGTCCAGGCATATTCCATCAAAGGGGTTTGTAGCTGGGCTTTTATTTTCTCTCTTTTAGTGGAAAACAACTATTCTGTAGAAAACGAATTTTTAGGAGAAGTAACAGATTTTCAAAGCCAGTTTCGTGTTTATGGTTTCATCCTCTCATGTGTTTCTTGCAGGAAAAACAACAAATGCTGCCTGGGTTTTGGCAGCTTTTTTTTTTTAAAAAAGATAATGTTGTTTATTTTGCTCTTCTTGTTATTATCGATGATGGAAATTAATAACTGTGTGTTTTAAAATCAGAGTTTCCTCGGTGGCATAGAAAATGCCTTTCCCGCCCATCCGTGCTTACAGCTGGCTACGTGCCAGGATTTTCTATTTAAAATTACAAGCCCTGTTGCTTCTGAGTCTCTTTTGGGTGCTTGCAGGCTCTATCCTGATCACTTGAGATGCTCGTACCCGGGTTTACCTGCAGATGAACCCAGTCATGGGAAATAGGTGGAATTAAGTCAGAGCTGAACAGACCCGGGGTAGGTGCAGAAATAATTTTTGATGGGAAATGTTTCGACAAAACAGTTCTCGTTGCCCAACAAGTTAGACTAAATAGAAGCTTTCTGCTCCAACTTGTCAGGTAATTACTGAAGGAAGCATATGGTATCTCCTCTGAAGTGTTGGAAGGGGATCAACACCAGGCGAAGTGATGGAGCTGGGTGGGATCCGTGGGAGTGGGCGTCACGTGGGAGTTACAGGATTGGGACTGAGATGGGAGGAGTTGGGTGGGTGCTCGGGAGAAGGTTTGAACCCGCTCTGGTGGGCGTTTGCCCATGGGGCTTGGGCATCTGGGTGCTGAATCGGCTGTGGAGGCTGTCGGGCAACAATGAGGTTGGATGGGGACACGCTCTGCGTTGCCGAAAGTTTTGGGGAAAGCTGGCGTGTTTTGGAGGGTCAGTGCTGGGGAGGTGTTGGCAAGGAGGGGACCCTCAAGTCGGACTCCCATGAGTGAGTAAATCCAGGGTTTGAGCAGACAGCAACAGAGCTTGGACATGTCAACATCCATCTGACATCTCTTGGAGCCCAGTCATGGCTGGGAAAGATGAAGGAGGTTTTTGTCATTGGGAGTCCCAGCAATGGGGTTGTGTTCCCATCGTGGGAAGGGGGTGGGGAGTGATTTGAGTCATGGTCATTGGGTCTTGAGCAGAAGAGGAGGCCAAGAGCAAGGATGGTCAACTCCAATCTCACTCTGGTAGACTTCAGAGTAGGAAAAAGCCAAAATAAACTCCTACTGTCTGTGCCAGTGTCCCGCCAACATGGGATTCAGAGGAGATGCCCTCAAGCTCCACATCCACCATGTGTAACAGCAGAGCTTGGTTTCTCCCAGTGCTGTTAAAAAGCGAAGCACGTAATGAAATAGTAGAAAAATACGAAGGAATAGTAAGAAAGTAAAGAATGATTCATCTTCAAACAGAAGCTCTTTAGATGTGGAGGTGGCATCACTGGCCACAGGCATGGATTCGTACTAGCGAGTAACTCAGTTTTTAGGCTAAATTATGCGTAGTTAACAACTTCTTTTGCAAATTAGCCCCCCCCCTCCCCGTAGTCCCATATGCTCCCTCCAGTTTGTTGGAATGTGAGACCGTAGCACAGCACTAACGAGAGAAAGGTGACGCGTCCCAGCTGCGTGAAGACACCAGTGGGAGATGAAGAGCCCCAAGTGCTCGTGTATCACGTCGGGTCTGATTTGCATCCCATTAAATCTGCTTCAGGCAGTCTCTTTTGGGTTGGTTTTAGCTTCTAGTGGAAGAAGGGACTGATCTCAAGTGACTTGGTCTTCAGCTTAAATTTGGGATGTGAAAACCTCGTATCACCTATAGCTTGGTGATGGGTCTGAGCCCATGCCCTGCAGATGCCTTTGTCCAGCTTGGAGCAACTTCTGCTCCCAAAGCCATGAGCTCCTTTGAATTTAACACTTTTTTTGTTATTTAATTACTTACGTTATCTCCTAAGCGGCCTCAGGCTGTGTCAGAGATGGGGCAGCAGAGGAGCTTCCAGCATTGGACCCCTTATGGATAGTAGCACAGATTTGCCAGATGGGTCCATGCAGGTGGTCACCATCCCACCCACCGCTAACCTCCCTCCTTCTTCTTCCAGAAGAGACGACATTCGAGGCTGGAGTCAAAGTCCAGATCCACAGCCAGTCTGAGCCACCCTTCGTCCAGGAGCTGGGCTTTGGAGTGGCCCCTGGATTCCAGACCTTTGTGGCCACCCAAGAGCAAAGGGTAAGTCCGAAATTTCATTTACACACCGAGATCCCTCTGGTGGACCCATATCACAGAATCGCAGAATGTTAGGGGTTGGAAGGGACCCCAAAAGACCATCTAGTCCAGCCCTCCCAAGGCTGCATCTGCATACTGATGCCCCTTGAGAGGCATCTTCATCATCAACAGCTACTTTTATGGCTTGCTTCCAGTTGCTTGGGATGAGAGCGGCTCTTTCAGCGTCGCCTCTCACGCGTTGCCCAAAATCCCTGTAATTTTGGCCACGGAAGAGCACTGGTGATTTCCCTGCCTCCCTCTTCCATGGCATTGCACACCTTCCAGCCCGCTGAGGAAGGATATTTTTTTGCCAAAAGGCTCTTGAGGCCCCGAAGGATATAAAAAGAGACGAGAAGAGAGTATTTCATTATGTAGATCAGCATGAATCCTTTCAGGTGACGCTGGAATTGTCATGTTATTTGTTACAAACCCTTGTGGGGTGCTCGTGGCTCGGGATGCATCACCCTCCCCGAGGCCCGCCACATCATCCCGGGGCGATGGATGGGGTGTGAAACCCTTGTGGGGTGCTCGTGGCTCGGGATGCATCCCCCTCCCCGAGTCCCGACACATCATCCCGGTGCGATGGATGTGATGTGATGTAGCATCATTAGACTCGAATCCTGATCAGGGATAGGGGAAGCCAACCAGTGGAATAATTTTTTTCCCCCAGCTTTGCCTTGCTGCTTTCATTCCTAGCCCTCCTGCCTCATTGCCTCTCTCATTTTCCTCCCCACTCTTGCATCCACCCTCAAACGAGACATAAATCAAGCTGAGGGAAGCGAACACAAGCTTTGGAGGGTTTGCTCTGATTAAAACCTCTGCGGAGATCAGAGCTGCAGTTGTTACAGGCGAGGCATTCACCACCAAATACATTATTAAGGCATCTCTCTGTGGCCACCGGGTACCAAAATACACGTGAAGATGCTGCATTTGCACGAGCCTGGATGCAGATCTCATCCTCGTTACGGCACGCTTGTGTGTAACCATGCAGGAGGTAACGAACGGGGTGGGTTCCCCGTGGGCGAGCACCAGGTGGAAACTTCTCAATCAAAGCAGAGAAGGGTTTCACTGTTGTCACTTGGTATCTTGTGGGAGGTCTGGTGGACCGGAGAAAATGAGCAGCTTTGTTCCAGCTAGCAGGGCTCTCGATTGGAGTATAACAGCTTTGAGAAGGGTTTCACTGTTGTCGCTTGGTATCTTGTGGGAGGTCTGGTGGACTGGAGAAAATGAGCAGCTTTGTTCCAGCTCGCAGGGCTCTCGATTGGAGTATAACAGCTTTGTAACTGTAAAGGCAAAGGACTTCTCAGGGACTGAAGTCAGAAAGGGTCTTGGAAACCCATCATGGGCATTTTTCATACCTTGACACAAGCCCTTCCATGCATCCCCAACATCCGCACTTGCTCCACAGCCTCTTTCTGCCATCCCGGGGGACCTGGCAGCATTTGGCACTTCTGGCACAGGGCATGCTGCACAGTAAAGAATCTGGAAGGATGGAAAACTGATCAGTTACTGGCAGTGATTACCGGGCATTGAGTATCTTATCCATCCTCTCTGCCGGGGTCTCCACACACTAAGGTGGCGGCCCCAAAGTTAGGGCTTGGGAACGTCCCCCACAATGGCCACGCACGGGAGCCCTTCCCCATGGCAGCATGTGGCAGATGCTGGGTTACCATGGGGAGGACAAGGGACTTGGCAAAGGTCATAGAGGAAGTCGGTGTCAGAGCATCAGACTAGAAGAAGGAAGAAATTTTTATGGTGAGGATGAGGAAGCACCAGCACAGGTTACCCAGAGAGGTGGTTGATGCTCCATCCCTGGAACAGTCAAGGTCAGGTTGGAGGGGACTCTGAGCAGCCTCATCTAGTTGAAGATGACCCTGCTCATTGCAGGATGAGTTTAACTAGATAATCTTCAAACGCAAACCATTCTGTGATCTCTTCTCCCTTCCCTTCCCTTCCCTTCCC
>NW_009705383.1:0-2606 GCF_000703405.1 Apaloderma vittatum
AAGCCAGGATGCCATTGGCCTTCCGGGCCGCATGTGCACACTGCTGGCTGATGTTCAACTGGCTGTCAACCAGTACTCCCAGGTCCCTCTCTGCCAGGCCACTCTCCAGTCACTCCTCCTCCATATAGACAATAAAAAGCAATGTATTAAAACTGTTCTGTTAACATTTAGGAATGACTAAACTCCTTCATGGGGAAAAAAAAATTCATTGGCCCAGCCTGCCCAGGTTCCTCTGCAGTATCTTCCTACCCTCCAGCAGACTGATACTCCCCCTCAACTTGATGTAACCTAATGACAATGACACCTGCAATGACACCCATGATAACATCTGAGATGTTGTCTACCTTGACTTTAGTAAAGAACTTAGCACTGTTGCCCACAGAATTCTTCTAGAAAAATTGACTGCTCTTGGCTTGAATGGGCATATGCTTTGCTGAGTAAAAAAGTTAGATGGCCAAGTCCAAAGAGTTGCGGTCAATGGAGTTAAATCCAGCTGGCGGCTGTTTTCAAGTCGTGTCCCCCAGGGCTCGGTACTGGGGCCACTCCTGTTTAACATCTTCATCAATGATTTGGATGAGGGGATAGAGTGCACCCACAGTAAGTTCTCAGATGACACCAAGGTGGGTGGAAGTGTTGATCTACTTGAGGGTAGGGAGGCTCTGCAGAGGGATCTAGACAGGCTGGATCACTGGGCCAAGGCCAATTACATGAGTTTCAACAAGGCCAAATGCTGAGTCCTGCACTTGGGCCACAACAACTCCCAGCAGCGCTATGGGCTTGGAGAGGAGTGGCTGGAGAGCTGCCAGGCAGAGAGGGACCTGGAGGTGTTGATGGACACCGGCTGAACATGAGCCAGCAGTGTGCCAAGGGGGACAAGAAGGCCAACGGCATCCTAGTCTGGATCAGGAATGGTGCTGTCAACAGGAGCAGGGAGGTGATCACGCCCCTGTACCCGGCTTTGGTGAGGCTGCACCTTCAGTGCTGTGTCCAGTTTTGGGCCCCTCACTACAAGAGGGGCATTGAGGTGCTGGAGATGGTAAAGAGGCACCTGCCAAGCTGGTAAAGGATTTGGATCATGTGTCGTACGAGGAAAAGCTGAGGGATCGGGGAACTGTTGAGCCTGGAGAAGAGGAGACTGAGGGAAGACTTTATCACTCTCTACAACTACCTGAAAGGAGGTTGTAACAAGGTTGAGATTAGTCTGTTCTCCCTAGTGGAGAAAGATTGGACAAGGGGAAATGTCCTTAAGGTGCACCAAGGGAGGTTCAGGTTGGACATTAGGAAGAATTTCTTTACTGAGAGGGCTGTCAGGCATTGGAACAGGTTGCCCAGGGAAGTGGCTGAGGCCCTTTCCCTGGGGGGGGTTAAGAGATGTGTAGAAGTTGTGCTGAGGGACGTGATTTAGTGGTGTTGATAGAGCTAGGAAAAGGTTGGACTATATGATCTTGAAGGACTCGTCCAGGAGAAAATATTCTATGATTTGATGATTCATTACTATTTCACTGAAGAAATTTAAATTAAACTTAGGTGGCTCTGAAACATTTTTGTTTCCATGAAAAAAATATTTCTCCTGGACTAAGGAAATATTAGGTTATTGTTATGATTTTTCAAATGGTTACGCAAGTTTACTGATTTTCAAGGTAATTTACATTCATAAAGTTTTTAAGTTTCTTTGAAAATCATAGCCATTTATGCCAGCGTATTACAGGTCTATGTACGTTTCTTTCCTACCATGATTCTCAGTATTATGAGCACCAGTATTTTGCAAACTGAACTTAAGTACACAGGATAAGTCTGACTAATGCAACACCATGAAAAATTTAAACAGTGGGTCATATTACTGTGAAATAAAGTGCAAAATATTGCAAAACATCTGAGGAGGAAGGAGCAGCAGATGAGAGCTGTTATGGGTTGCCTGCACAACCCATTTCTCAACCACCTCTGCCACTTGGTGGGGGGATGCAGCAGAGAGTTTGGGAATGAAGTTGTGAAGCTGAGCCCACCAAGAAGAGGGTGATGGGTGAAGGTCTTTGTTTTTGTTACTCAGCATTGAATTATATTTTTTAATGCCAATACAGTACATTAATTTTCCCTGAACTGATCCTGGTTTTGTCTGTGGCAGCATTTTCAAGTGATCCCTCCTGTCTTTATCTAGATATGGGAGATTTTAATTCTATTTTGTCCCTCTATTTTGCTAAGGAGAAGGAATGAGAGAGTGGGTGAGTGGATGTCTGGCAGATGGGTAAGGTCAACCCATTATAACCTTTCATGGCTAACTGCTAATTGATACTATCTTTACATATAGGATTTTTTTAAAAAAATCAAAAAACAAAAAGTAAAGAAAACAAAAAACCACACAACATATTTTCTGTCTTCAATAGTCTTATAAAAATAACCATTTCTAAATGTATGAAACCAGAAATATTTCTGTCTATACTCCTAGTGTATTTTATAGTGATATGTGGAAGTCCCACTTCAGACCAGGTGAGTCTGCGACTGGAGGGGAGCTGTTACAGAAAAAAAAGCCGAAGAAAAGCTCTTTCTGGGGCTTTTTCGAAGCTTTTTTCTAGCCAGGATCGGCTCTGCCGGTCCGGGAGGCGGAGACA
>NW_009705383.1:2617-5589 GCF_000703405.1 Apaloderma vittatum
GCGGGCGGGTGGCTGGGAGAGCCGGAGCGGAGCCAGCACCCCCGCGGTTCCCTGGGCTATAAATAGCCTCAAGAGGGCAAGAACTAGTCATTGCCCACCGGGTACGAGGTAGTCAATCCTATTGTTCCTGCCCAGCGAGGGGGAACTGCTGCTGTTTACAGCTCGTTGGATGGGATTTGAAGTGATTCACCTTATCAAGGAGACATGGTAGCGTCTCGGAGGAGGACCATGGCTCTCCCTGCTTGCAGGTGTCACCAGAGCAGAATCAGACCGCCGTCGGCATTAAAACCTCATCAGTAAGGAATAAAAGACGGGTCATTGTCATTGGTGACTCACTGCTTAAGGGAGCAGAAGGCCCGATATGCAGACCAGACCTGCTGCACAGGGAGGTCTGTTGCCTCCCAGGGGTCAGAGTTAAAGATGTAAGGAAGAAGCTTCCTTCCCTAGTACAGCCCTCAGACTATTACCCCCTTTTGTTGTTTCAGACAGGCAGTGATGAATTAGGAAGAACCACTCCAAGGACTATGAAGAAGGACTTCAGAGCCTTGAGGTGCCTGATTAAGGGATCAGGAGCACAGGTCATGTTCTCCTCTCTCCCTCCAGTTGAGGGGAAAGATAAGGGGCTTAGGCAGGTAGTACCAGCGGATTAATACCTGACTCCGAGCCTGGTGTGTCTGGCAAGGGTTTGGGTTTTTTGACGGCAGCTGGATCTACAAGATGTAGAAATGCATGGAAATAGCCTATTCCACAGAGAGAAAAGGGTTTGGGGAGGGGAGTTGGCAGGGTTCATAGAGAGAGCTTTAAACTAGGTATGGTAGGGAGTGGGGATGAAACCAGGATCACTGTAAAGAAGCAAGAATGTAATATGCCAGTGCTTGTGGGGGAGGAATGCAGTAACAGGATAATACAATCTTGTAAATTAGCAATGGATCAAAATGTAATACCAAGTTGTAGGCAGAACGCAAGGGTTGTTGGGAGGATGGTTACTCATTTGGAGGGCTTTAAACCAGATTCAAAGGGGAATGGGACTGTAGCTGGGCTTGCTGCAGTGGGTCAGCACTCTAGAATTGGTGAAGACTGGGTGGCCTCCTACAACTCTAGGCTGAAATCGGTGTGTTCAGCTCATTCCCTGAAATGCCTGTATACCAACGCGCACAGCATGGGGAATAAGTAGGAGGAGTTAGAATCCTGTGTTCTGTTGGGAGGTTATGATCTGGTGGCAATTGCAGAGACATGGTGGGACAGCTCACATGACTGGAATATAGTCATGGTTGGCTATGTCCTTTTCAGGAAAGACAGGCCAGCCAAGCATGGAGGTGGAGTTGCTATTTATGTGAGAGAGCAGCTACAATGCGCTGAGTACTCTCCAGGGACAGTTGATGAGTGAATTGAGAGTCTGTGGGTGAGGATTAAGGGGCAGGCTGGCAGGGGCGATACTGTTGTGGATGTCTATTACAGGTAACCAGATCAGGCTGAGGAAGTTGACGAGGCCTTCTACAGGCAGCTGAGAGCGGCCTCACAGTCACAGGCCTTGTTTGTCATGGGGGATTTTAACTTTCCCGATGTTTGCTGGAAGGACTACTCAGCCAGCCAGCCACAGTCCAGGAGGTTCCTCCAGTGCACCGAAGATAACTTCCTCATGCAAATGGTGGATGAGCCAGCAAGGAGAGGTGCACTGCTGGATCTCATCCTCACTAACAAGGAGGGTCTGGTCGAAGTAGTAAAGGTTAAGGGCTGCCTTGGTTGCAGTGACCATCAGATGGTGGAGTTCAGGATCTTGTGTGGTAGGACCAGAATAGCAAGTGGAATTGCAACCCTGGACTTTAGCAGGGCAAACTTTGACCTTTTCAAGCAATTGCTAGGGGAAATCCCATGGGCAAGGCTGCTTCAAGGTAAAGTGGCCTGAGATGGTTGGTTGGTATTCAGGGACTGCTTCTTCAAAGCTCAAGATCAGAGCATCCCGACATGGAGGAAGTCAAGGAAGGGAGCCAGGAGACCTACATGGCTAAATAGGGAACTGCTGGGTATGCTCAAGTGAAAGAGGAGAGTTTATGGGTCATGGAAGGAGGGGCTGGCCACTTGGGAGGAATATAGGGATGCTGTTAGAGGATATAGGAAGGCAGCTAGGATAGCTAATGCCTCCTTAGAATTAAACTTCACGAGAGGGGTCAAGGACAGCAGAAAGAGCATTTTCAAATACATGGCAGATAAAACTAACACCAGAGGCAATGTAGGCGCATGCATGAATGGGGTAGGTGCCCTGGTGACAGAAGATACAGAGAAGGCAGAATTACTGAATGCCTTCTTTGTCTCTGTCTACTCTGCTGGATGCTGTCCTGAGAAGCCCTGTTCCCCTGAGACCCCAGATGAAGTCAAGTCAGTGGAGGAGTTTGCCTTAGTCAATGAGGACTGGGTTAGAGATCAGTTAAGCAATCTGGACATCCATAAATCCATGGGTCCGGATGGGATGCACCCACAGGTTCTGAGGGAGCTTGCAGAAGTCATTGCTGAACCACTTTCCATCATCTTGGGAAACGGGAGAGGTACCTGAGGACTGGAGGAAAGCAAATGTCACTCTAGTCTTCAAAAAGGGCAAGAAGGAGGATCCGGGTAATTATAGACCAGTCAGCTTCACCACCATCCCTGGGAAACTGATGGAACACCTTAGCCTTGGTGCCATCACAAGGCATATCAAGGATAAGAGGGTTATTAGGGGCAGTCAACATGGCTTTACCAAGGGGAAATAATGAGGTGGATGGATGATGGCAGAGCGGTGGATGTGGTCTACCTTGACTTCAGTAAAGCATTTGATACAGTCTCCCACAGCATCCTCACAGATAAACTGAGGAAGTGTGGGCTGGATGATTGGGTAGTGAGGTGGACTGCGAACTGGCTGAAGGAAAGAAGCCAGAGAGTCCTAGTCAATGGGGCGGAGTCTAGCTGGAGGCTGGTATCTAGTGGAGTGCCTCAGG
>NW_009705384.1:0-243 GCF_000703405.1 Apaloderma vittatum
ACAGCTCTGCCACAGTTCTCTCCCTGCGGAGCAAAGGACGGGCACGCCTGCAGCTGACAGCAGAGCAAAGCAGCAAAAGCAGTGTAAGAAGCTATGAGCTGAATCTAAAATGGTAGGTGAAGACAGCTGAGAGCATGGTTATGCGCAGTGTTCTGTGATTCACTTGCCCCTCTCCAGCAACTTCTTTAGCCTTTTTCCTCGGATAATGACAGCGCCATCTGCTCTTATCGTTTATCTAGAATC
>NW_009705384.1:481-5166 GCF_000703405.1 Apaloderma vittatum
CCCAGACCCAGCCCCGACTGAAACCAAAGCCCCAGGTTGCCCAGCGATAGTTTGGGAGAATACTCAGAACTACACCAGACGTGGGAATATCAGCCTGGCAGAATTTGCCACGCTCTAATTAAAGGATCATAATCTGCAAAATCATCAGGCACATGCTGATGGCAGTAAGGACCAGTGTGTTGGCACACAGATGAGGGCAGGGATGGCAATAATATTATCAGTTGTGCTCGTAATATTCAAGCTCTACAGGCACCTTCTCTATGACAGCTCACGAGCTTTATGTAAAGGACAAAATTGCTCAGGCAGTTGGAGGTCTTTAAAAAGCAATTAGACATCTGCCAAAACCAACATGAGTCTAGTTGATCCCTCTATGGACAGACACCATTCCGACGTCCTTCCAAACTCTCAGCTGTCCTTTGACCTGTCGACTTTTTAGCCTCAAAATGGGTTGGTCTCTCTCTCTCTCTAGGCTCTATTTCGCCATTCCCAAAAACAAATATAATCCCTAACAACATAAAACATCATTGAAAAGGTAGGTAGCCAAGAACTGAAAACAGACTCTGAAGCTTTGGGTATTTAAGGGTTGTGAATCAACATCCTCCTCAAAACTGAATATCCTGAATTCAGAGACAGAAAGCTGATGTTATTCGGCACCAGTTCAGACATTTTTCCCAGAAAAACTGTAAAGTGGGAGCTAAGGCTCGCTAGAAGCCAGCAAGCTAACAGCAAGGTGGATGATCTTCTTCTTAATTATTTTCTCAGCACCTCAGGACTTGAAAGAAAAGCAACACCTGACTGGCTAAAAACTTAAGCCAGAGAGACAGGAACTACGATTTCCCAGCTATGAGCAACCAGTGTCAAGCAGTATTTAGTCCAAAACTGCAGATACCTAAAGCGGCAAAAATAAAAAGCTAAAATACATTTGGATCTAAGCAATGCCAGAGGGAACAAAAGTCTGGATTTTTAAAAGCTCAGTTCACGTGTCCAAATAAAGGTCAGTTTATGCAGAGTTGACTCTTATGCATGCAAGCCTTTTGAAACAATTATATCTATATATAAGAACTAATAACTGTGCAGAAGTTTTCGGAGGGACTCTTGCTTGCTTATGCAAAAAGGGCACACAAAGTCCAAGAAAATCCAGCTTTGAGATCTCTTGGTAATTGCTCTCAAGTCTAAAAGGCTCAAACATGTCACACAGTTTCAAGCTCAGTATAGTTGTTCTGAGTGCATTTCATTTAACTAGGAATATTAACTAAACACTGCTTCAAAATTCTTGTCAGGTATGTCTACAAATGCCCAAACAGCAAATCACAGTTTATGATGCTTCTGAACTCATGTATTGAAACTTGTTTGCAATCACCTTTTCTCCAAACCTCGAGAGAAATTTAAGGAAAGCAGTTATTTCTCACCCTGCTGCAAACTAAAAGGATGCCCAATGCAAAGACAGTTCCGAAAATGCCATGTTCTCTCAAAAAACAGAGAAAAAAAGCTTTGCTTTTGCAATAGCTACTTAGCTGCACCACGATTTCCAGCTTTAGTGCCATCATACCCATAAAATACATGGGCGAGTCCTTGTCAGGTGCATCAGATACATCGATTTGGTTTGCCAGCGGCCAAACGTCCACTTTCTTTTCCTGACATACATAGTTGCCACTCGGGCTACTATGCAGCAATCTCTTAGGACAAATAGTGACTAGAGCCTGGGCTACTTAATTACAGATCTGCCGAGAGCTGTCTGTGTAAGTAAAAGATACTCAAGCTAGCATCTTAAGGATCTCATGCTTGGCTAAGAAATGTTAGAAAGCACGGTTCTGTTAGAAAACACAGTTCTGTTACACTCGTCGTACCTGCGCTCTATTTTCTTACCAAAGAAGAAAGGTTTTAGAGTTACTGGATGGCCAGAGGGTATAAGGCAAAGCAAAACCAAGTCTGAAAGTCCTCAGCAAAACTTCAGAGTCATACCTCAACCACGAGGGTCACGCCCCTACCTGTTGCTTGTCGCTGTGAACCTAAACACTCACAAATTGCACAATTAAAAAAAAAAAAAGCAGCAGCAGTTGCTTACTGCCCCCCACCAAGGGACCTACAGATTGCCTCTCATGCATTTAATTAGCCAATAGCTGTAAGCACTTTGAAGATAAAAAGCAATGTAATGTGCCAAGTATTACTACTGTGTAACCAGCAGCTCAAAAGCGTGTTGCCAAAGTACAGCAATAAGCTTGTCCTTTTAAACCTGTTCATAATAATTACGGCTGTTAACAACAGATACTGTTCAGCTGACTGAACATGGTGAGGCTTCAGCAAACGGCTCTCATCAATCTGACATCCTTACAACCGTCCCTTGCTAAATGTCAAGGGAGATTTCTGGAAGGAAAGAAAAATGCCTTTTTTCCCAGAAAAGGACAAAGTTTATGCCGATAAGAAAAGAAAGCGAGACAGAAGTGGAAGCAAATAGCTGTTTTCCAAAAAAAACCCAAAATTATTGCCAACTAAATAAACTATTAATAAGGATCCAGTTCTAAGCAGGAGAAAGGATCAATTACAGTGCTGCAGACTGCATCTAGTGGACGCTGCTATTACCATCTTTACAGCTAAAGAAAAACACAAGAATATACTGTGATTATTTTCTTCTCTAATCCACACCTCCGTTCTACTCCTTCGAGGAGTTACATGGAAGTAGCTTATCCTGCAATAACCTATTTCTTCATTCTCAACCATTCTAAACAAAAAGATAAGTATCTTAACTTGTGGCACAGAGGTTAGCCATGCCACATTTCACTCCAAGTTTATTTCATATGCACAATTTAAATATGCACAAGGATTTTTCTAAAGGAGCATTTATAATAACCAGTTACTGTCACACTGGACTTCTAGCTCACAGCATAACCCATATGCCCAAGCTGCTTACCTTTATGAAAACATAAGGAATTGCTGCTAAGCTAATGCTCAGCCAAGAGCTCCTAAAATGTTACTTCAAACATATCAGAATTGCTAATACCTCGGTATTATTTTCTATCTGACAGTGAACATTTATGGAATTTTACCATGAGGATGCCAAAATAAACAATTTTTTTAATGGTTACAAAGCGCTTCAAAGCACTAACTCTGTAGCATGCCTTACTATGAGCACCCATCTCCCCCTTTCCCACTTGTACATTAGTATTAAGATAATTTCCATCACGTTAATGTATCTTGTTACCAGCAACAGATGTATTACAGTCCTCTATGCATATGGCTTTGATTTGTGCCACAGTCTTTCATATACATACAAAGTCCTGGCATCAGTTGCCTTTTAAGCAGCTGCCACAAAGAGTAATATGTTTTCAGAAAAGAAATGGCTGGTGGTCCCCAATTTTTGATAGCGGAGTAATATGTTTTCAGAAAAGCAATGGCTGGTGGTCCCAAATTTTTGATAGCTGAGAGAAATGCAGAAGAAAAATAATCCTGTTTCTATAAGGCTTTTCAACATAGTCCTGAAAGGCTTCAGGAGCTACTCTCTCTCTAAGCTCACAAATATCCACGGATACTTAGATGTTACAGTTGAGGGTTTTTTAATGGGGGCAAGAAATGGTATTTCCAGGCTGAATCTGAAGCTGATCATGCTGCTGCTAAAGTCAGTAGAACAGTGGAGGTTTTTCCATACTGCTGGATTCATAATGACCCACAAAATCATTTAGTCCAATCAAGCCTCTGATTTTCATACTGCAAGAGCAGGTCTATATGACAGGGAAGAATAAGACAATGTCCTGCTTCAAGAGTCAGGTTGGTGAACACAAAAATGAAGGTAACAGTTATTCACACTCAGCCACGTGTGCTGTTATACTGCTGGTGAGGTACCCTACAGATAGGCCATCGCTTTCCAGACCATTAGAGACTGGACATAACCAGACTCCTGATGAACACTCAAGCTTCATTTTTCTAGTCATAACTTCTATTTGGGCCAGGTTTGAACTTGCATAAAGAAAACTTCAACAATTTACAGCTGTGCTGTCTGCACACATTTTAGCCCTTTGCTGCAGCACTTTGGTGAAGAGCTACAAACTGGAGATTTCAAGTCTCCCAACTTGAAGACCTTATGACTTAAGAATAACCTAAAAAACACAACCCAGGTAAAAATACTGTGATGATACATACTGAAACCTACACAAATCATGAAACAAGAGTTCTGAACATTTAATATTTGATTTGACTCTAGTTCCTAAGGATAAGTGTCACTAAAAAAAAAAAAGACTCCTAAGACATTCTCAAAAGATTAAGGCTGTTTTTTTCTTGACTGATCAGTGACTGAAATAAACTTGGATTATGGTTGTGCTGCTCAATTCCCTCCCTACTAACTGGACTGATTCAGCAAAGCCAAGTTACTTGCATCAACATCTTTTCCTAATAGAGTATTTTTAGTTACCTTTTTAGGTCAAAAGCAAGTAACAATGAAATTACATTTCTGTACCAGAGAAGTTACTGTTAGGAGAAAAGGTGGGAGAAAGGGGAGGAGAATTGGGAGAGGTAATTAACATGTTTTTATCCACTTTTTATTAGATTGATTTACTTGCCTCTAAGCACGTTAAGCCACATCTCGCACAACTAATGAAATAGTTAGTTGTGAGAACCAGCAACTCGGAACCCACCACCAGGGAGTGGAGCCCATGGGTGCGCAGCAGCCCCTGTTGCCAGCAGCCACCCCCGCA
>NW_009705384.1:5439-5674 GCF_000703405.1 Apaloderma vittatum
AGTGTTGTGATTGTTGTCAGCACCGCGCTCAAACCACTGAGCTAACCAGCCCTCGAGAAGAGCTATGCACAAAGCACTTCCAAGAAAATCCATTTTTTCAACTATATTCAGTTGTGATAAAACTCAAAGAGAAAAGTTTGACAGATTTAAAGAAGAGACAGGGCTCGCCGAGATGGTCTTCCGGTGCTTGGCTCCAGATTCAATCTTTCAAAAAGCCTCGACAAAGGAAATGCCA
>NW_009705385.1:0-3449 GCF_000703405.1 Apaloderma vittatum
ATCGAGCTCCTCCCTGGCTGTGGGAGGACATTTCTCTGGCAAACTCTTTTTAAGCCCTTGGGCTCCAGTTCCTGTGGATGCTCCACCATGGCCATGCTCCTTTCCACTCCCTCCTGGTTTTTCAAGCCCTTTTTTCCCCTTGAGCAACTGCCAGCACCCGATGCGAGCGGACAGGCACCCTGAAAGGTTATAGGGGAGCAGACTTGGTTTGGAGAAAAAAATAAACAAAAAAATTAAAATGCAGATAGGGATGCCCAACACACCATTGTCCATCAGATCTCCACCGGGTTTCCCATGCCAGGCAGGAGAGATTTTCCTCTTTCCCACCTCACCACCTGAAGTTTTTTGTGGGGCGGGGAGCGGCCCAGGGCCCACAGCAAGTCAGTGATGGGGCCAGGGGGCCAGAGGAGCTGCTGGCCCCGGAAAAGTGGGAGGAAGGAGAGGGGGGAGGACAAGCTGCCCGAGAGCTCGTGACGCCCCATGCCACCCCCCTCTCGGAGAGCACATGCTGCTGCCTCAGTTTCCTCACTTACAAAGCAGATGTAGTGATGCCCTGAGCTGGGCACTTTCTTTTCTCCCCTACAAACCTCAGGTCTTTGCAGAAAAGGGAAGGGGCTGCCAGGTCCTGCCATCCCAGCCGTGCCCATCCGTGTCCCTGCTGCCGTCACCCCCCGAGCTGCTGTGTCCCTCCTCTGTTTGCCGTGAGGATGCTGCAGAGATTTCAACGTTTCAGTATTTCTGATCCCTTCTCTTCTTCCTTGCAGGTGCCACCTCTGAGCCCGCGCTATTGCCATTCCCAGGTGAGATTCTTCTCTTCAAGTCGCTTGTCTGTAGCAAGTTTCGTAGCTGAAAAATGTGGGTTTTTTCGTTGAAAATGGGGTTGAGAGAATTTCATAGTGGAAGTATCTCGGGCTTGAACAAAAAGCAGCAACAGAAAGCTAACCTTCTTTTACAGAAGGTAAATAGAGACCCTTTATTAGCCCTATTCCACTTACTATGCCAAGAGGGGAATTTTGCCACCTCCTGCTGAGTCCCCGTCCCTGTCCTGTTCATCACACCCAAGCAAATAATTGCCTTGATGGGGAGCTCACATGCCTGCTCCCCATTGTCAGCAGCTTGGGAGACCCCCTCCATCCCGGCAGCACCCACGAGGGACCAGCTCTGGACACCAGACGTGTTCGTTGAGGCTAATAAGAATTTGCTAATTGCGTCTTGCCACTTGTCACCCATCATAATGCCATCACCTGACACCACATGTCTGCTTTCCTCTTCTCCTGTTGGGTTATTGCCCAGGCCATTAGCAGGCAAGACGATGGTGTGGTGGCACGTCTCATTTATGTGTCAAGTCTTCATTTTCACTGCTTCCCATGGATGAAGACGAGCCCATGACCCACCATCAGCTGCCAAACGCTACAGCCCTGCTCTACAGCGAAGGGTCAGCATTTTCTTTAAGGAGCAGAGATTGGATGCAAAGAGGGCTCACACCCTCCCTGTGACACCCCTTAATGGTTGTCACCTCCTTGGCCCCACCTGCTGAGAGACCTCTTTCTGCCCGCCTTCCCAGAGATCCGCCTCGCCAACGGGCCCAGTCGGTGTCAGGGGCGAGTGGAGATCCTCTACAACGGCTCGTGGGGGACGGTCTGCGACGACGACTGGGACATTGTGGATGCCAACGTGGTGTGTCGCCAGCTGGGCTGCGGCCATGCCATCGCCCTCCCTGCCGCTATGACCTTCGGCCAGGGGAGCGGGCCCATCTTCCTGGACAACGTGGACTGCAAGGGCCGGGAGGCAGCCTTGAGCGAGTGCTGGAGCCACGGCTGGGGCATCCACAACTGCTACCACTACGAGGACGTGGCTGTCGTGTGCAACGGTAATGGGGTCTGGCTCACAGAATCACAGAATCTCTTGGGTTGGAAAAGACCTCTAAGATCATCGAGTCCAACTGTTAACGTAGCTCTGCCAGGTCACCACTAAACCATGTCCCTGAGCACCAGACCAACACGTTGGGTGCTGCAAGCCTTGGTGTCTGCAGACGCCTTGGCAGAGCCCAAGACTCATATCTCAGAGCCTGTTGGTCTGAGCTTGGGTCAGTCAAACCTCCTCTGCACCCTTCCTCCACCCCTTTCCTCAATCCAGGTCATCTCCCAGCTTGGCATGTTGGTGTTCCATAAGGTGACCAAGCCTGGTTTTTGTTCCCCGTCACTCCCAGCTCCGGGACTTTGCAACCTCTCCAGCACGATCCCTGGGGAAGGAGCACGTGCCTGCCCACGCTCCTGCCTCTGAGTCAGCCGCTGCCCAACTGCTCTTTCCCCTTTTGACTTGCCTTTCTCTAAAATTGCTGAGCTTTTCCGTAGGAAATGTTCCTAAAGGTGAGAAATGCGTTTGAACGTGGCAAGTGAAAGTGGAACGGCTCCGCGCCGACCCCTATACACCCTACGCCTTCCTCCCACGGAGCGACGTAGGGTTTGCTCATCAGCCATGCACCAACGGCCGGTAAATGTGAGATTGTGTGGAGCTGGAGCTCGGCCACGGCTGTAACTGCTCAGTGAATCCCTGTGTCCTGCACAATTAGGGCTTGTAAAGGGAGGGATGCTGGGCTGGCTGGTTGGTGGGACCCGCAGGAACCAGAGAAAGGAGGTCGTGAGTTGAGCAGGAAACCTGAATCAAGATGCTGCTGGAGCGGAGATGTGGAGGGACTGAAGGAGGAGGTGGGGGAGATGGGTTCAAGGCCAGAGGAGCCGCTTGAGCCCTTTGGTGATTGTAGTTTGGCTGGCAAAGGAGACCAAGAGACGCTCTGAGGTGTCTTTTCGTTAGCAAAACCAGCAGGAAAATCAGAATAATGCTCTTTTTTTTTCTCTATATATGCCATGACTTGGAATCCAACGACTTTGGATTTTGTTTTCCCCCTCGGGTTTGGTTTGGTGGAAAACCTCTTGCTCTCCAGGATGCATCCTTGCTGGCGCTCCCACCCTGGCACCACTGCCCCAGCGCTGCTCGCCCAGAGGGCCGGTTGCGGCGGCCAGCCATGGCAGCCTCCTCTCTGCTTCCCTTTTTTTCAGAGCTCTCGCCCACGCAGGCCAGCGAAGGACCGACAAGCAGGACCCTCACAGCTTCCGTGCAGGATGGGGAAAGTAAGCGGCTCAGCCGATCCTTGCGGGGCCAGTCCTGGCTGAGGGCTGGTAGGGAGCAGGGTCCTCCCTCCCGTCCCACCGTGAAGCACCCCAACCGCCTGGCTCCAAGGGGCAGAGCCTTGGGGACCCCATCGTAGCGTCACCCATGGCCAAACCCTGTCCCAGATGTTCACCGAGGCTCGGGCTGCCCCTTCCCCTCTGTTTCTCATCTGATTTTTTTGCTGTTGTGGGCTGGGTGGCATCACCGTGCCGTGGTGACCTCCTGGGGACAGCGATGTCCTTGTCGCCCCCTCAGACGACGGCAGCATCCGTCTGGTG
>NW_009705385.1:3482-5291 GCF_000703405.1 Apaloderma vittatum
GAACTGGGGCACCGTCTGCGACGACGACTGGGGCCTGAGCGACGCCAGTGTGGTCTGCAAGCAGGCGGGCTGCGGCCCGGCCCTGGATTACAAGAGCAACGCCTACTTCGGCTACGGCACAGGGCACATCCTCCTGGACAACGTCAACTGCGACGGCAGCGAGCCCTTCCTCTCCGCCTGCTACAGCCTGGGCTGGGGCATCCATAACTGCGGCCACCACGAGGATGCTGGGGTCGTCTGCACAGGTAGAGTATAGAATCATAGAATCATATAGAATCGTAGAATCATAAAATAATAGAATCATAGAATAACAGAATCATAGAATCATAGAACCATAGAATTGTAGAATCATAGAACTGTAGAATCCTAGAATCCTAAAATCATAGAATCCTACAATCACACAATCACAGAATTGTAGAATCATCGAATCATTGAATCACAGAATCCAAGAATCACAGAATTGTAGAATCATAGAATCATAGAATCGTACATCTCATACACACATGCCCTAACCCTAACCCTAACCCTAGAATCATAGAATCATAGAACCATTAAGGTTGGAAAAGGCCTCTAAGATCATCAAGTCCAACCATCTACCCAACACTACCATGACCACTAAACTATGTCTCAAAGTGCTGCACCTACACATTTTTTAACACCTCCAGGGACGGTGACTCCGCCACTGCCCTGGACAGCCCGTTCCAGTGCCTCACCACTCTTTCAGTAAAGAAATTTTTTCCTAATGTCCAATCTAAACCTCCTCTGGTGCAACGTGAGGCCATTTCCTCTTGTCTTATCATTAGTAACCTGGAAGAAGAGACCAACACCCACCTCACTACAACCTCCCGCCAAGGAGTTGTACGGAGTACTGAGGTCTCCCCTCAGCCTCGTCTTCTCCAAGCTGAGCAATCCCAGCTCCCTCAACTGCTCTTCATAAGACATCGCCTGTGGAGTTTGTCCCCTGAGGTGGGGGACAGATCCAAGGGGAAACGGCCTCAGAGAGATGCTGACGTGCCCAAGGCTGGGCCAGGGTCCTGGGCTCTGTGCTGCACGATCGTCCCTTCTCCTCACCCGGTGTCCTGGTCTCCGGAGCAGGCTGGCTCCGGTAGAGGTCCCCGACATTTCCGCGCCCCGCACAACCGGGAGGAGCTGGGCGCTGGTGGGACGCCGTTTTTTATGCCATTCACTGCTGATTACCCTTTCTAATGTTAATAATCCCCCTGAACCCCCTAATTACGGTGGCTAATGGCGCAGCAGTAAGTGCCAGCGCTTCCTCTTTCTTGCTGTTAACGAACAAAGGGGCTGATGGGAGAGAAAAAGGCTCTCAGGCTGGTCCTTTCATGGAGTCACAGAATCCTTTTGGTTGGAAAAGACCATCGAGTCCAACTGATAACCCGGCACTGCCAGGCCCAGCACTAACCCGTGGCCCTGAGCACCTCATCTCCACGGCTTGTAAATCCCTCCACCTCTGCCCTTGGGCAGCCTGTGCCAGGGCTTGACAGCCCTTTGGGTGAAGAAATTCTTCCTAATGTCCAACCTAAACCTCCCCTGGTGCAACCTGAGGCCGTTTCCTCTTGTTACATGGGAGAAGAGACCAACCTCTCCTCGCTCCCCCCTCCTGTTGGGGAGCTGGAGAGAGCGAGAAGGTCTCCCCTCAGCCTCCTCTGCTCCAGGTTAAACGAGCCCAGTCACCAAGTTCATGGCTTTGCAGCTTCCCCCTACATGTCACCTCTGTCCCTTTGTGTCCCTACAGGGCTGGACACATCCACCATCACGTCCTTCACCACCTCAGTGGCCCTGGACTCTGAA
>NW_009705385.1:5322-5614 GCF_000703405.1 Apaloderma vittatum
CTCACCCTGGTGTCCCCGTCGGGGCGGGGGAGTCACCAGGGACACACACCCCCTGTGCCATCTGTGTCCTCCTGTGCCTCCACCGTGGTGACCCTGGGGTGTTGCCACACCGGGGGTGATGCTGCCAGTGGCCAGAGCTTGCCGCAGTGCTGGCACCCACCAGAGTGGGGACAGCGGGTGCTGGAGCCAGTCTCCCCCCAACGCCTGCGTGTCCCCACCCTTGTCCCAGCAGTGACAGACGGCAGGGACCAGCCCTCCCAGGCCACTGAGGTGGCCATCACCGCTCTCCTCA
>NW_009705385.1:5780-6006 GCF_000703405.1 Apaloderma vittatum
CCGTGCTACTCAGGAGTCCCCCCATGTCTGCCAGGGTCACCCCATGCCCCCAGGACTCCCTCCACGTCCCCAGGGGTTGCTCCCAAGTCCCCAAGGGGCTACTCTTATGTCCCCAGGGGTTACCCCATAACCCACGGGCTCACCTCACACCCCCAGGGCTGATCTCACATCCCCCAGGTTTCACTCCATGCCCCTAGGATCTCACCCCACACACCCAGAGCCTCTC
>NW_009705385.1:6517-7019 GCF_000703405.1 Apaloderma vittatum
CCAAAGGAAATTCAGTGAGGATTTTGGCCGTGTCTACAGAAAATGTAGACCCCAAAATGGGGTAGTGGGTGAATGTAAGTCCCCTGGGGTCCCTCCTGCTCATGGTGGGACAGCAGTGGGTGCCATGGTGTCCAGTGATGACTTCTGGCCTCGACTTGTGCACTTTCCTGGAAATGCAGCAGCTGCACATTCCAGCCCACACATCCCTGCATCTGTCCCTGGCCACCCCACACCGCTGCCGGGGGGCTCTGACACAGCCCTGGGGGACACAGATGTCCCCTGAGTTGCTTTGCCCATCCATTCCCCACCGCACCAGGTGCTGACGATGCTGGACACCATTTCCAAGAAGCCACAGCTACCACCACCACGTCGGCCTCAACTCGTCCCAAGGACGGTAGGTGCCAAGGTACTGCCTGGGGATGTGGTGCCAGCCCTGGGGATGCTCTGCACTGGCGTGGGGTGGCAGAGTCTGAAGCACTGACCTGAGAAGGGGAAAAGCCGT
>NW_009705385.1:7049-7661 GCF_000703405.1 Apaloderma vittatum
TGGCCCCAAGGCTGGTCTAGGCAAAGGAGGTCGATGGACCTGAGGCGATGGACCATTATGTGATGGATCTTCTGGAGACAGGAGGGGATGGACCTTGGTAAGGAGAGGAGATGATGGACCTCAGAGGGGAGAGGAGGTGATTGACTTTGATGGGGAGAGGTGATAGACCTTGGTGGGGAGAGGTGACAGACCTTGATGGGGAGAGGAAAGAATGGATGTTGGTGGGGAGATCATAGAATCGTAGGATGGTGTGGATTGGAAGGCACCCTCAAAATCAGCCAGTTCCAACCCCACTGCAGGGACATCTCCCACCAGACCAGGTTGCTCAAAGCCCCGTCCAGCCTGGCCTTGGACACCTCCAGGGATGAGGCTGCCACAACTTCTCTGGGCAACCACTTCCCCAGGCAGCCTGTGATGAGGGGATGGACCTTGGTGGGGAGACGTGATGGACCAGTGGGGATGAGCTGGGAACAGAGATCATTGTCTGTTCCTTCAACCCACCGCAATGCTCTGGGGTTCAGCCCCAGATCTGCTGCTGGCAAGGGGTCACCCCATCGTGCTTCAACCTAACATGACAAAATACTTCTTCACTGTGAGGGTGACAGAGCCCTG
>NW_009705386.1:0-4884 GCF_000703405.1 Apaloderma vittatum
CAGTTTGGGTCAGCTGGCCCGGCTGTATCCCCTCCCAAGATGTTACCCACCCCCAGTCTACTGTTGGGGGAACGTTGGGAAAAAAACCCAAAACCACAGCCTTGGTGCTGTGTGAGCACTGCTCAGCAGTAGCCAAAACACTGGGGTGCTATCAACACCCTTCTAGCTACCACTCCAAGGAGAAAAACAAAAACAACCAGCACTGAGAGAGCTGCTATGAGAAGATTGACTCCACCTCAGCCTGACCCAATACAGATCCCAATCCCGAGTTCCTGAATCCAGCTCTCATGTCCAGTTCCCTGCTGCTAAGCCTGGGGCTGCTCTGGTGCCACCTGCTCTGCAGGATCAGTAGGGATTTCTGTTGCGGCGTGGGAAGTCAGGTTCGATATTGGACTTATATATAGTTGCGTATAGATCTTTATTTTTATCACTTTACTATTATTTTTATTATTGTTTCATTAAAGCTCTTTCAGTTTTCTTTTCTAAGCCATAAGTCTCTCTGCCATCTTCCCTTTTCCTTCTCATTTGAAGGCAGGGGAAAGGGGAGATAAAGAGCATCTGTCTGCGTTTTAGTGGCTGGTCTGCTCTAACCTGTGACAGTAGGAGAAGGGCTTCTACAATCTCGAGAGAAGTGAGATCACCGAGGAAGAGTAGAAGTGTCTGGATGACCACATGACCTGTAAGAGCAGAATAAATTATGGCCCATTGCAAGTGGCTGCATGTGGATTTGGTAGCCCAGAGACAAGGGAGAGGGATTTGCAGTGGGTACACAGCAGCAGAGCTGTGACCTCGATGGAATGGCAGTGACATGGTAGGACACCTGCAGAGAGTTGAAGTGATGGGATAGAGGTGTTGCAGGCAAGGCAGGGTAGGCAGGCATGGCAACGTGTGCATAGTTTCTGCAAAGGGATGTCTTGAAGGTGTGGGGCTTTGCTGCAGGGCAGATGTTGAACCAGCAGAAAGCCTGTCAGTAAGGGTAAGAGTACAGAACAGCACCAGTGATGCAGCAGTATGTATCTGCTCAGATGTCCTCAGAAAGGGAAGGTAGAAGGAGCCACCTAGGTCTCACCTCAAGTACTGTGTGCAGTTCTGGGCCCCTCACTGCAAGAAAGATCTTGAGGGGCTGGAGCGGGTCCAGAGGAGAGCAACGAGGCTGGGGAAGGGACTGGAGGGAAAGTCCTGTGAGGAGAGGCTGAGGGAGCTTGGGGTGTTCAGCCTGGACAAGAGGAGACTGAGGCGGGACCTTCTCACTCTCTACAACTCCCTGAAGGGAGGGTGTAGTCAGGTGGGGGTCGGGCTCTTCTCCCGGGCAACCAGTGACAGGAGGAGAGGGCACGGCCTGAAACTGCGTCAGGGGAGGTTTAGGTGGGATCTCAGGAAGCTCTTCCTCACGGAGAGGGTGCTCAGGCACTGGGATGCACAGCCCAGGGAAGTGGTGGAGTCACAGTCCCGGGAGGTGTTTAAGGAGAGGCTGGATGTGGCACTTAGTGCCGTGGTCTGGCTGATGTGATGGTGTTGGGTCACAGGCTGGACTGATGATCTCAGAGGTCTTTTCCAGCCTCTGTATACACATAGGACTGTTACCGAGTCTGCAGGCGCATTTCTCACATCCGTGCCCTGCTGTGTGAAGGAGCAAAGCAAAGGTGTTTTGTGAGTCCTGAGAACTCAGAGCAGCAAGTACAACACAACAAAGCAGTGGGCTAAACACCACACACAAGACCTCCCTGGGCCTGCACTGCTGCTTTTTGTGCTGCTGGTGTGATCAGTGCTTGTGTGCCTCTGCCTGGGTGCTGCTACAAAGGTTCTCCACATTCTCAGGTAGTGAGAATAAATTTACTCCTTGCATTTCAGCTGTGGTTTGTGGCTGTTCCTGCATCCTGCCTGTTTTGTCCACACTCCGATTTTTTGCAGGGCCTTGATCTGTCTGAGCACTTCAGCTGTGCAACAGTGCAGACAGCACCTCTTATTTTGCCAAAGTGATACACATCTAGTACTAAAACTAGTTTTCCTCAGCCTATTTAAGTTTGCACTTGGAGCAGTTTGGACTTGGCCTGGCATACAAAAGAGGGATGGAGAGTAACCTTCTGAATACCTCCTGAGCTAGGACAAGGAATGCAGAAACAAGAAGGCCATTCCCATTCATCGGTATATGAAAAGTGGCAGAGATTGATAAGGACTTCCCAATTCATGACTCAAAGCAGAAGGAGAAAGACAAGCTGATTTCTTATCTATGACCAGACAGCCTGTCCTCAGGAAGGGAGGCTGAGAAACTGTGATTTTAGCAAGGGTTCATAGAATCATAGAATTGTTAAGGTTGGAAAAGACATTTAGGATCATCAAGTCCAACCACAAGCCTAGCTCTGCAAATTCTACTACTAAGCCATGTCCCTAAGTGACGCATGTACAGCAGCACTGTCTCCAGCCTAGCCCCAGCTCAAACTCCCTATCAGTTCGGACTGAGTCACAAAGAGATCCTCATCCCAAACTTCTTGCATGCAAGGAGTGAAATTCATGTTTCTTCTATGGCTTTTCATGGATTCTGGAGCTGTGGCTTTGCCTCCTCCCCCAAGCCTGCACTGCTTACATTGAGATTATACGAAATTTTAATTATTTTGAAAATTGTCTTGCTAGTTCTGATTACTCTTGAAAATATAAGTAAGCAAGAGTATCATCTGTTGTAACTAAAGTCAGTCAGCCAGCCTTTGCTGCTCAGCTTTTGCTACCAAATCTGTTATGACTGTCACAACACATTTTCAGACTGTCACAGTAAATGGCGAAAGTTTAGAATGTTTGTTTAGCCTTCAGATGAAATACTTTTAAGCATGTTTTAGTAGAGGACTATAATTAAAGCACAGCAAATGAATTCCCAAAGAGGGGAATGAGTTACACCATTGTTTAAAATTACTAGAATAGGATTTTCTATTTGGTTTTTGGTTACTTGGAGCTACTGTAAATTGCCACAGTTGGTTCCAGTTGGGAATACTAAGCAAATAAATATTGATTAGGAAATTATTACCTGCAAACCAGCAAGCTAGGAATGTGAAATTTCATTTGCTTACTCAAATTACTTAATTGATAATTATCACTCTTATACAAGTTAAGTTAGTGTAGCCTGCCAAATATTCAACGTATTAGAGGAGAAAAGCCTGATGTTTGTTGCAAGAAATTACAATGCCTAGCCATTAGTCTATTTTTCATTAGGTATTCCTCTTCTGTTTTGTTTTCCATGCCACTACTCAAACCCTTAGAGTATAGCACTTTGATTAAATTTCACGGTAATTTTTAAAATAGATTGTCAGAATATCAGAAGATTCTGATAGGGTTAAGAGGGCCAACAAATGTCCACAACAGTGTTTGACTCCTTCCCTAAATGTCAACTTCTAAGCACCACCCGAAAAGAGCCATCACTGTAAGCCAGCATGTCCATACCACTGTAACCAGTGTCAAGTCTACAAGCCAGACAGAAAAAAAGCTGCCAATACTCTGCAACTGATTTAACTAGAGAAGTGTTCTTGCAGTACACAGTTATCCTGAGTCCTCTTCTGAAACATCTGCATTTCACATACACCAGACTCTGTACGATTTGAAGGTGAAAATCCTTCTCTTTTCAGGACCTGGTATATGGATGAAGTTATGAGAAGTGATGAAATAACATAATTTCATTTGGAAAATATCATTTATACCAGGTTTTCATATATGCCTACACTGCAGAACATTGCAGAAGCAAGTAAAAGTTAAGGTGCTTTTCAAAATTAAATATGCAAGATTGTTAATGATTTTTGTGTAAGAAAAGGACAGAAAGTGGCGAGTACACCACATAATTATTTAGCTTTAAAAATCAATGCAAATTTTTTTGAAACTATGATAAGTGAATCAAGCTAATCATTGTGTATGTATACATTCACAGAGATTAATTTTCTAACCACAGAATTGCATCACAAAAGAAGATTTGGAGTTCCCTTGGATATATGTGTTTTAGCAAAGAACAAAAATGAGGACTGGATCAGGCAACTTGTATACACATAGAACTGTTAACAAGCCTACTCATGCCAGAGAAGCAACTGCTGCACATAAGCCTTTCAGAATTCTCACCTTCCTGATAGGCAAGAATCAAGGTCAGCAGAATTATCACCACCATTCTGATGACGTGGTGCTGCAGGATGAAAACTACATCAGTTAGCCAAAGTCACACAGCATTGAGCTATATCCTTCCTGTTCCTTCACCAGCATCTGACACAGAGCCTTCCTTCTGGCTTGCCTCAAAGAGAAAAACGTGTTCTGAGCATAAAGGAATCTGAGGAAATAGGTAAAGAATCAACTCTATTAATTAAAAACTCACATAAGTTAAACCTAGCCAATTTCTTAGGGGAAAAAACTACAGATAATGGCATGGTATCTTCTTTGATTATGGTGGGATTATAAAGGAATTATTTTTAAGAAAGCATTTGTTTGAAAATACTAACGATCAGTGGAAAGCCAGAAGATGACTTTTCAGAGCTGATGCTTAAGATTTCTGAAATCAGTGGAAAGGGTTCTACACCACTGCTAGTGGCTCAGTTTCACACTGGGACAAGAAGTGATCTGCAAGCTGGCAGAGACCAGAAGCTTCACTGGACCTCAACGGACCACCTATCTAGCTCCTATCAGTAGACCAAAATGCTTTTACAAAATTGACAGTCTGACTACTTAGTACTGTTAGTACTTGCGGCAGGTGTTTCCTTTCCCCAGCTGAGCTGTTGCTAGGCAGATTTCAGGAAATCTGTGACCTGGGCTAGTCCCCCGTGGAGCCAACAATGGCGCACGAAGCGCCGGAACCGCGGAGCTCGCGCCACGTCCTCGGCAGCGCGCGCTCGCGGCATCCCTGTTCGTGTGACGTACAGTGGG
>NW_009705387.1:0-673 GCF_000703405.1 Apaloderma vittatum
GCCCTATCTGCTGCCCGGACCCAACCCACAGAGAGGTCTGCTGCCTCCCTGGGGCCTGAGTTAAGGATATTATTAAGGACCTTCCAGGTCTGGTTAAACCCTCTGATTATTACCCACTTCTGATTATGCAGATCAGTAATGATGAGATAGCAGAGAGATGGGCAGAAGCAATCAAAAGGGACTTTAGGGCACTGGGACAGATGCTTGAAGGATCAGGTGCACAGGTTGTGTTTGCCTCCATTCCTTCAATTATGAGGAAAAATAGTGGAAGGTTCAACAAAATGCAGCCCATTAAGCATTAATATTGGCTAAAAGGGTGGTGCCAATGGTCTAGCTTTGGGTTTTTTAACCACAGGGAGATCGGCACGGCACCTGATCCACTAAAACCAGATGGGGTTCAAATGACACAAAGGGGAAAAAAGATCCTCAGTCATGAGCTGGCGGGACTCATAGAACGCTTTTTAAACTAGATATGAAGCGGGGAGGGGTTACAACCAGATCAAATGGAAATGACCCTGGGATACACATTGTGACATCAGAAGCAGAGTCACTAACACAGATGAGTACAACTCTACATTATTGGGGCCTCCAGGTACCTTATCAGGGGCCCAACTCAAATGCCTTTATATGAATGCCCACAGCTTGAGCAATAAACAAGAAGAGCTGGAAGTTC
>NW_009705388.1:0-20021 GCF_000703405.1 Apaloderma vittatum
TCATGTTGAGCTTCTCATCTTTCAACACTCCTAAATCCATGTATTTCATACATACAAAATTTAAAAATCAGTATTAATGTGTTAAGAGGTTAAGAGAATTTGGCCTTGTTTATTAGTAAATTCTTAGTACTATGAATAATAAGCCTCAATTCTAAAATTATTTAGTAGGTCCTTAACAAATAAGTACAGTAAGTTAATTCTATATGTATTGAAAAAAGAGTATAGTGAGTTACTATAAACTGATGTTAAGGCCAGAAGAACAAGAAACATATGCCATGCAGCAACAGAAATCTTGCCTTCAAAATTAAACCCTATATACTTAGCACCATTGTAAAAGCTGCTTTAATGTACGTCAGTGCAACCTGAAGACATACCAAGCTGCTGGTATCTGAATTCCACTTCTATCTAGACTGTAGCTGTAGGCTAGCTCTCTATAGGCAGGGAAGCTAAGCCAAAAATTAATCATATATGAAAGGTTCTGGAGACAAATGAAATGGAAAATGAGAGGAAGCCAAGATGTAATTAACAACATAACAGGGCAAGCACTGGAATATCTTTCGTCACACTGCCCAAAGTACGCCTTAAATGTAGACACCTTTGCTCTTTGCTGCTCCAAAGGGGAATGGGAGAGAGCTGAGCCAGTCAGCAGCGGTAGAGCCATTGAGAGTTTACAAGTCCCCTTGCTGGCAGAGGAAACAAGACACTTCTCTCTGCCCAGATGTTTTGCCCTGCCCCAACTTCTCCTGAGGATGTGGAGAAGATAAACAGTAAGGCTGAGGCTGTCATGCCACTCTCAGGATATGATGCCATGTGCCTGCATGATCCATGCCTAAACCCAATGTTTTTTCCTAGGCAAGCAGCATCAACTCAAACAAAAGACACCATAGATTACACAGAAAAAGGGGCGAATAACCATTAGAAGGGCACCTGGAGAAAAAAAGTTATCGCATGAAAGTCAGAAATGAAGGACTTACGTTTCACACTAGACAAGGAGGCACAGCTGACCAACTAGCTTGCTGTCAGCTGCATGTCACTGTCTGTTCATGGTTCAGTATCTATACAGTTTTCTCTAAATATGTTGCTTCCTATGACCATGAATGACCATGACAGAGTTAGACGAATAAATTATGGTATTCTTTTGGACACCAAAATAGTGCTGTAAGACATGGCATGGGTTAGGTCCTTCACTTATGGAAATGTAATACATGATTAAGGGACCCATTATCTCTTATTCCAAGAAATAGATTCTGGAAAAGCAACACAACGTTCCTGTGCAATTAAAATAGGAAACAACCATGACAAAGAATTAAATTTAGAATAGCAGTTTTACTGGTATTGTGCACTATGAGAGTTATACATGAGTCAAACAATTCAGCAACTGGTTCTACTTTCCAGAGTAGTTTGGAAATAATTTCCCATGTTAAATATAAAATTACTAAGAAGTTTATTACTGTCAAAGTCATTCAACACAGAAATCCTTGCCTCTAGTGCAAAGCTCCTGAGAGATATATTTATGGGAAAATACAGGTGAAGTTCTCACTTCTGAGCATCCCTGTAAGCCATCCACAGCAGGAACACTTCATGGAACTTTCCACTGTGTGAAAATCACCCTCTCTGTGATTTCTTTTATGTCGTTATGGCTCGGTGGCTGTTAGGTGAGGGAACTGGACACAATACTGTTGCTCTAATTAGACTTTGGTGATCAGTCAGTGGAAATTGCCTTGCTTTTCTTGCACTGCTTCGTTCACCTTCCTGTTTCAGCTTGTAAATCTTTTCTGTCAGCCTCTGTATTTCTTTTTTCCATGCACTTTAAAAGCTGAGGTTGGGATGGAGATTACTATCACCAAAACTGCCTGAGTATACAAAGCTCTCTCTCTCTCTTCTTTTTTTTTTTTTTTCCTTCAAAAATACCACATTTTGCTAAGAAAACATTGTGAGAGATTCTTTGTATTTGGCTAAATCCTGCTGTTCTTACTGAGGATAATATGCACTAATGGTGATAAAATCTCACCCACTCTAAGATCCCTTGGCCCCAAATCATTTCCTCTGCAGTAATCCTTAGGAGTGAATGAGTGTTTTGAGTTAGTTGCCATTATGTGATCAAGACTCGACCAGATTAAACTGCTTTGCTGCTCAAAAAAGCTTGAATCTGGCCTTTCTATTATACTTGCAATTTTGTATATGCAGTTCTTCCTGTACTAACTCTCGATATTTTTGATTTTTTCTCTCCATCTTTCTTATTGAAACAAAATCCAACTGTACTGAATAGAGCAGCTGGACATGACACTACAAATTACAGATCTGACTGAGAGTCAAAACAGAAGATATCTTGCACATAATTTCTGTCAACTGATTTTATACAACAGCGTTTTTCAAGTGAGGAACATTTGCATATTCAAATGCCTTTAAATACATCAATGTGATCAAGGAGGGTGAAAGAACCATTGAGCTCATCTGCCTTTAACTGACTTTAATGCTAAATCAGGGGAGATTTGAGCCCTTTGGTGAAAGCCACTTCCACTGGCATAACTTTGCAAGTATGAGCTATAAAACTGTAAAACATTTTAAAACAAGGACTGTGGAGTTGATGTGCAGTGTTTTTAAGTTATACATATCAAAGAAAAAACTCGTCTAAGCTGTGATAATAATATAAACACAGAGATAATTCAGAGGGATATCTACAGTTTTAATATTTTTAAAAATAAGATTCTAGTTTGTAATAAAAAGATGTGTATGGAGAAAACTTTAGTTATTATTCCTTGAACTAGCACAGAGTGCTATTTTTTACTGTAAATTTTTAATTTAAAATCTTCAATAAGTCAATTTTAGTTGTTTCCTTTCTGCTACTCAATTCCACCTGTATTAACAGGCCCAGTAGTAAATAATTTATTCCACTCAATTACTTGGATAGTGAAGAGTACAAGTTCTATAAGCAACTTCTGTAAATTTTCATACAAGAAACCTGATATTGACTCACACTTAAAAATACTGAAAACCAAAATAATGCTGGATTACTTACCTGGTGAGAAGTAAAGTAGAACTTTGGATTTTTTACTTGATACTGCAGAGCAAAAGAAACTTAAGTAAAAATGACCAAATGATGAAAATGTTAGGGAAGTTACTGAAATATTCAGGAAAAAACCCCAAAATTATCCAGTAAGTGTATATTATAAATTATTTCTCCCTCTCTGATGATTTTCCTTATAATTGCAATGAATTTGTTTGAGTCTTGTGTAGTGCTGACTAGCAACATTTTAACAGTTTATCAGGAAAGGAGAAGCCAGAGTCTCTGGTGATCTTCCCACATAATTTGACTGCAAAGCGCTTTTTCAGTTTTTAATGTTTCTAATCAAAGTTCGTCAAGTGGTGCTGCTCAATGCAGTTGGGAAGAGCTCCGTATAAAACTTGCAGAACCACTCCATTTGTTACCGTGCTTCAGAACTTGCCGTTGCTGATGTCTCTAAAAAACGTATCAGTGGGTAGACTGCTGGGGTGCAACCATAACTGCCTAGCAGACAGAGATTTGTTTCACTTCTTATCACCACCTGAAATATTTTCTAGCCTTTTATCATCTCTCTCACTTTTCTCATTCTTTCAAAGTAAGATTTTTGGAGGAGTCCCCCTGCTCTGTGTTTTACAGCCACAGTCCTACTTGCTAAGCTAATGCAAGTGAATCAATAATCATCTTTCAGCCTTTCTATACATTCTATTCTCTGTGTAGTTACTACCCTTTTTACCTATGCTAAATACCTTATTTTTCTTTACCAGTGATGCTTCAGGTGGTATACTGAAATAGTATTTTATTTCCTCCAAAGATGAATAAATGAGATTCAATAAAGCATATAGGCAGACTGCACTTCAAGCATGTAAACCGTATCACTGCCAGGAACCAGTCCAATATGAGGGTTCGGTGCATAGTTATGTACTGTGCTAAGCAGTGGTAGCAGACGTTTGGTTAAAATTCAGCATAAACTTCAGGACTTTGCTGCCCTGGGGATATTTCCTATGACTAAAAGCCATTAAAACCCTGGGATATGAAAGTGTACTATCAGTTCAGGCCCTTTACCCACAAGAGCTTATGCAATAGGAATATTTTTCATCAGGCAAGATGGAGGAAGAGAACACCAATGTCTGGAGTCATGATAGTACAGGAAAATTAATTTGTTAGAAAAATAAATCAAGACCTACCACTGTGTAACTCCCATGCCTGTTTTCATTCTACAGGATGTAGGAACAAAATACAAACTGTTGACTTCCTATTTCCAAAACCCTATCTGAGTGCGGCATGGATAAAATCTCCAGACTTCAGGACTTGAAAAGGATTTGATTCTTCAAGTATTTCTCAATGTAGGTTACCTGAGCCAGGCAAGAGATTGTCACACTTAACGTACTGTTGAAGATTTTTCTAAGCTACTGTTGTGAAGCTTTGTAGTCTTATACTCTTGCCTCGTGTGTCACACAAGCACTTAAAAAGGCTGAAGCACTTTATAGACTTTGTGAAATCTTTTAAAATTTTTCTTCTTTCTTTGTTTAGAACACAATTCTAGTCCCTAAAGTAGAGTAAGGAAAAGCAAATATGAAATTATCCATCACATGAATATAAAACAGTGACTTGTACTTCCAGTTTCTTTCAACACTCAGAGAAAAAAAAAATTAATCTCATAATAATGAAATCCTGAAGTGTGCATCACAAGACTGATTAGTCTTCCTGATCGTAAACCTCACGTAAAATTATGTCCTCAGGGAGGCAGTGAATGTCCTCATGCAGGGCATAATCCCAAATATCATTCATATGTAGTCAGATCTGATTAGCCTAGGTGAATGGTAAACTCATTTTGTATTTAAATTACAGCACTAATGAAAAATGTATGAAGGCAAGAGATTGAGAAAAGGAGGCTGCAGGCAAGTGAAAGGGGAAAAAATTCCATACTTCTCTTTTTTGGAACGTATTTGGAGAGTGCAAAACACACCTGAAACCTCACGTTACCTTTCTTTAGAATCAAACATGAAAACTTACCATTAGCAAAAAGAATAGACTAAATATCATATAAACATTTGAACATTGCCTTTGATTTAGAGAATGTATCAATATTTTTGCAAGCCTGATGAAACTCTTACTGATCACTATCATTGATGTGAAAGGAATAAATAATAAATGTTCTGTACAGATTTTAATGTACAGATTTTAGTTCACCATGAAGTGGACTAACACAAAGACAGTCCTCAAGGAGCTGCAGTACAGCATAAAGAGGTAGGAAAGGGAGAAAAATCTGGGAAAACCAGAGATGAGGGCTTGGTTTTGTTGTTTGTTGTTTGAGTTTTTCTGTATGAGGCTTCTTTTCCCTGTTTGTTTCATCATCAGAGGAGAAGTTTTAAAACATAGTCAGATGATCCAGAAGGGAAGACTTGGTACACTACCAGAAGAAATTGGACTGGAAGCTTAATTAAGAAGTCTGCATCTACACACTGCTGACATCATTAATGAAAATCAATATGACCTAATGTTTCTATAGTTATATTGCATTGTGGATTGAGCATGAAGTCACACAACACAATTTCCCAATAACTTCAGCAGATGCCTGGTTTTTAGGATAAAAATTTGATTAATTTCATACAATATCATTGATACTACTTAGATTTTGAATGTTACCAGTCAAATTCTGCTGGTTTTGCTTAGAAAAATAACTGCCTTTTTGTCATGGTTGGCTTTAGTCTATTCTGTTTCCACAGTATTAGAAAAGGGTGGAAAATGACGAACCGAAGATTGCTGAATAGTAATTTTGTAGCCTTTTCCTAAGTGTTTATATTTCTCTTTCATCCAACTATGCATCATCATTGTGTATTATTGCATAAGAGTATTGGGACTTCATCCAAATATCTGTTTACATAAGGTAGACTTCTGTAAGACAAAAATCTCAATAGTCTTAGCTCCAAAGAGAGGGTGTGAATGAAGAGGCATGTTGCTGAAATACAAAGGCATGGATACTCTCTTGGATGAACTTATAAAGTCAGAGAATGTTCTAGTCATCCATAAAACTCTCTCACACAACAACATACAGAAGAAGGCCAAGTAAAAAATGTGGGAGTTCTTCAGAATGGGGAAGAAGTGAGACAGGTTTCTGTTCCTAGAGCACAGGTGCATGGACCTGACTATGCACAGTAGGTGTTTGGTCACTAGAAAGGTGACTCCAAGACTCTGAATTCAGTTTGGTACAATTATATCTATACAGCCAGAGTTAAGTCTCTGACTGCAAATCTCATTGTCTCTACGTTTTCCTGGGAATTTAGACCTGAATTCTGAATACTGTTCTGAAAGTACTCAAAATTTAGTTCCTGCAGTACTTAAGGCATGTGTTGGATATAGGAAAGCACATCGTTCGTTTAATAATAGTTTCTTGCTGTGGTAACTCTTGTGGGGAATAAAATTATGTAATGGTGTTGTGAATCAAGCCCATAGCTAGGACATGTAGCTAGTCTATTAGATGGTGTCTTTAAACAAAATTCACATTATTTTTTATTAATACTTTTTTCTGATTCCTGGTTTTATGGATGGCAATCCATGGAAGGTAGCTAAAGGTCATTTTAATTATATTTCACATTTAAAGACTTGCTTTTGCAGGAATTATGGCAAGAGAAATGTTGGCAAGTTCACAACAACTTCAAGATTGGGCAATAAGGGAATTAAAAAGATTTGTAAAAAACCAGTGACTAAGTGCCTATTTCACTGCCTGTTGTATCCTGTTATATCTAGAGAATGGAAAAAGGAAATTCCATATTGACTAGATTGAGCTGTACTTGCCATCTCAGTAATGAATCCATCATGCAATTCTTTCAAATGAAACCTCAGTTAAACTGCACAACTGTTTCTTTTTACTTTCACACTGTAAAAATTCAGAACAGCGAGTGTCCAGGAAAATATATTCATTGGAAAGAAACTACCAAAGTCTACGCATTTGACTGTCATCTGCAGCTTATTTCACACATCCCCCAAAAGCAAGAAGTCAAAAATGGAAACTGCATGGGTGGTTTATTACTCAGCATTGGGCTCCAACCATGTCTTCTTGATGCAATTGTCTTTTTGATACAAAACAGACTCATCATTTGTATCCTGAATCCATAATTATCTGAAATCATTATAATATTTCAGAAAATATGAAGACATTTCAGATTGTATATACCCTCCCACACACCCCTGTATTTAAGTTTTGGACCTGGGTCCTCTCTTCTTAGTACCCAATACAGTAATTTCCAGCTTTGCGGGTATAAAAAGGTGTAATAAGTAAACAGATTCTGATTCTTACAGGCCCTCCATTACACTGAATCTGAAATATTTTTAACAGAATATGAGATCTGCATACTGAAATTTCCAGCGAAGCCTTTTTCCATTATCAATACTCTCTAAAGTAGTATTTTAGTAAATGTTCAATGCAGTGGTGTAAATAGAAACAATTTCTCTAGGAAAAAAAGCAATTTCTTTGTGTCACTCTCTTTTTAGAAAGCTATCTGCTCAGTTCCTGTGTCACTACAGTTCCCATAAAAAGTGTTGCAACTGAGAGAGTGCAGTTATTTTATTCACACAACAGAATGATGGACAAGTTGATTCATATATTATGCTGTAATCAGCACAAGTTCCTCAACATGGTTTTGCCAGAAGAAAAAATTCTTGATGCCTTGTTAAGTAGCATTTGTTATTCTCAGAATTTGGAGTGGAAAAAAAGAAAAGGAAATAAGAAAAGGAATGATTTTGGGATATAATAAAAAAAAGACATGAAGGCAGGGAAGGAAAATAAAAAACTAGTTGAAAGGAAGAATTCAGAGAGTTGTGGTCAATGGGACAGAATCTAGTTGGAGGCCTGTATCTACTAAAGTCCCTCAGGGGTTGGTACTGGGGCCAGTACTATTCAATATATTCATCAGCGACCTGGATGAGGGAATAGAGTGCACTGTCAGCAAGTTTGCTGATGACCCAAAACTGGGAGGAGTGGCTGACACACCAGAAGGCTGTGCAGCCATTTAGCAAGACCGAGAGAGGCTGGAGAGTTGGGCAGGGAGAAATTTTATGAAATACAACAAGTGTAGAATCTTGCATTTGGGAAAAAACAATCCCATGTATCAGCAGCATAGGGGAAAGGGACCTGGGGGTTCTGATGGACAGCAGGATGGCCATGAGCCAGCAATGTGCCCTCGTGGCCAAAAAGGCCAATGGCATCCTGGGGTGTATTAGAAGGAGTGTGGCTAGTAGGTTGGGAAAGGATCTCCTCCTCCTTTACTCTGCCCTAGTAAAGCCACATCTGGAATATTGTGTCCAGTTCTGGGCCCCTCAGTTGAAGAAGGACAGGGAACTGCTTGAGAGAGTCCAGCGCAGAACCACAAAGATGATGAAGGGAGTGGAACATCTCCCTTATGAGGAAAGGCTGAAGGAGCTGGGTCTCTTTAGCTTGGAGAAGAGGGTGATCTCATAAATGTTTATAAATATGCAAAGGGTGAGTGTCAGAAGGACGGAGCCAGGCTCATCTCAGTGATGTCCAAAGATAGAATAAGGGGCAATGGGTGCGAGCTGGAACACAGGAGGTTCCACAAAAACATTAGGAAAACCTTTTTCACTGTGAGGGTGACAGAGCACTGGCACAGGCTGCCCAGGGAGGGTGTGGAGTCTCCTTCTCTGGAGACATTCAAAACCCACCTGGACGTGTTCCTGTGTGACCTGCTCTAGGGGATCCTGCTTTGACAAATGGGTTGAACTAGATGATCTTTTGAGGTCCCTTCCAGCCCCTAAAATTCTGTGATTCTGTGAAAAGGCACTTTAAACTTCTTTTTCACTGCCTTTCACCAGAAATGATTTTGAGTTTCATTTTACTAGAGTATTAACTTTAGACTGGAGTTTAGCAGCTCACGGTAGAAGTCAGGAGTCAATGACTGACTCATCTATATTGGAGATGAGAAAGGATGAAGAGGCTTAATTATAACACTTATGTAGTCTTTCTTGGAGTTCTCTTGATTCTTCATAGCTGCTTATCCCTCAATATTAGCAGCAAAGACTGTTCCAGTCTTCACAAAATATTGTCCAAAGACAATGTTTTTGAGTAGGTCATTAATTTTCAGGGACTTGCCAGCTATCCTACCCAGTAGGTGGGAAAAAACGTTGTGCTGCTTGGGTGTGATGCCAACAATAACTAGCAATTCACAGCTATGATTTCTCACCAAATAATTATAACTTTTACTTTACTAGGGAAAAGAAAATAATACGAAGAATGAATACTTTAATGGCATTTACCCATTACTAAATCATTCCTAAGTTTTCTTTCGGAAAAGGAGCTAGGAGCCTTTCTTATTGGCTGGAAATTTCCACCAACTTTCCTGAGAATTCCAGTCATGCTAAAAATACAGTATCTGTACACCTATGTAGTCAAGCTCATCTTCTTCTCCTAGTAGGATGCAATCTCTATCCAAAATAGACATCTCACAGCTGTATCATGGTGTTTATGAGGTTTTTTTTGTCACAGATTCCTTCCCACTTTCAGTCTGTAGAGCACTTTGGGCCTTCCTGAAGACAGGTGTTCCAATATTCAGTTAACCTTCTGGAAATGTCACTACTTCTTAACATCTTAGCCATACACAGTTAGTATAATGTTGCTTGTCTCATTTTAGCATATTACCTTTTTCTGGCTGAGGGAAGTCTAGAGCAGAATCATGAGAAAAAGACTTCAACACCCATGGGGAAAAGCGCTAGTCAGGTTGTCTAGTACTTCCTTTCCTTATGTAACTACACTTTCAATTACTGCTTGACCACATAATTCATTTGCAGTTCTTGTTATAAGAGGTCATTGGGTTTTATTTCGTTTTGGGGACATATTTGACATGTCCAAGTATAATATTATTTCGGACTCATGTTAACTTGCAGATGTAGTATTATGTGTACCCCAGGCTCAGAATTTGCCCATCAATAGTAATTCAGTTTTTATAGGATCTCAGTGCACATTAGAAATGCAAAGCTTCCCAGTAATATCATGGAGGTGGGTTTTGCATTTTTAAGTGTGTGTTTTCCTTTCTAAGACATTACCTGTCCATAAGCATAAGAGATCCAATGTCGCAGACACTTCCTCTCTTCCACATTTAATTTGGGCAACATTTATTCTTTCAAATAATAAGATTCTTGGTACATGGTCTTTGCTCAAGTTTTTTTTTTTTAAGGTGCTTAGAGTTAAGCCTAGAAATCTGTGTTTTGTGCCAGTTCAGTTTTCTACTGACCTAGATCACTGGGAGCTGTGGACAGCCATATGTTTGGGAAATTCAAGCTAGTGCTGAAACATGTCCTCAGGAGTTTAAACTCCTATTTTTGAAAACTTTTTCCCCATTATTTGGAGATTTTGATTTATACAGAGGGACCACTTTGTGTCCTCCTTCTGTTAGATACTGGAAAATATATAAAACAGTTAAGTAACATACAGAGTGTGTGGTGGGGTTTGCATTTTGTCCTGTTTTTTTGTTAATGCTAGGGACTGGGAATGGAAAATGTTAGTGCCTCAAGGAAAAGAAGAGACAGAGATTACCAGCTTCAGAATTTATGGGACGAGTATTATCCTGTAGAGCATTTATGGCAGGAGGTACTTTTGGGTCAAATGTTGTTCACGGTCGTAGAAGAGAAACTGGGACAAATGTCAGTGGAACCAGTCGGACTTGGAAGTCTGACATCAGGGATGGATGCTGGGACGTGATGGAACAGAAGATGGCACAGGTAACTGAGACATGCAGATAACTTCTGATGACGCATATGGAGAAAAGAGAGCTCAGTGGAAGAGATCCAAAGAAACATCCAGCAAAATGAAAGATTGACTAAGAGAAGAGAAATAGGATAAGAGAAGACTGCTGCTACACAGAGGAAAACATGCAAGGCAGAATGGGAAGGAGGAAGAGAGGAAGACAGTGCTGATGTGAGAAAATAAGGTATGAGTATGAATGGTAGCTGCGTACTAGAACCAAAGGGAAAAAATAGACAATACACATCTGATCTGAAAGAAAAAATACAGATGAGATGAAGTGAGTTTCAAAAAAATGAAGTAAGCCTCTTCATGCCCTCATGAAAAATAGGTAGGTTTGTGTGATTAGTGTTCCTCACTAAAAAGAATCAACAAGCTTGTCACCAGAACAGACCCAAAGGACAAAAATTGGACTGGTTTTTAGGCTCTGGGATGCCTGGAAGCAGAGACAAATTAGCAAAAGAACTTTACATTGGGAAAAACTAAACCCAACATTTCTATGTTAGCACTAGGCAAGTTAGGCAACATTCTGAGAGAAGCAAAGCAGGGGACCTCAGTGGTGCTACTATCTCTTCTAGTAAAAAAGAGAGAAGTTATGATAACATAAAGAACTGGATTACTGGGATGGTTTGTTCCAGCTTATGGAACTAAGTTAGTAGTTCACAAGGGAAGTTCTGAACAAATAGATGCAGAGAGGAAGTTGAAAGATACTTATATAAATCTCCAAATCTTATTTTATTTCACAGCAACAGTGAAATTTGGTAAAGGGTAGCAAAAATGCAATTAAAGGCTAGAAAGTTATTGTAAAACCAACACTAAAAAGATTACAGAGAAAGTATTAATAATGAGTAGAGTCATAGTCAAGTGAGTGCTGCAGCCAAAATCACATAATCTGTCTAGAGAATTGAATGAAATCAGAAAGAAACAATTGAAACAGGCAAAGACTGAAAAAAGTAAGGTAAAGAACCTAAAAATAAAAAGAAGTGGAGGAATCTGAACAACTGATGCATTAAGTAAATTTAAGTATTATAGAGAAAAGGGGCCATAATAGGGGAGCCAGATGAATTGAGAAATATCTGTTGAGGGGTATGCAGTATTCAGAGAAGAAGTAAGGTAAGTGCACTGGGACAGGCATTGTACATGTTTGGATGCAGAACGCTGTAAAACAATGAGAAAAATGAGCATGCAGAGAAGACAGTAGTTATTCAGTCTGGGGAAGAAATTAGGAAAATTATACTGTGAACAGATTTTGAAGTTCAGTTTTACATGCTGAGAGTGTTTCCTTTAACGTTAATGTAGAAATAATTTTACTGGTCATTGTGTTGGGGACATTAATTTCCCTGACACAAACTGAAGAGCAAATGCTATTGGTGATTGTAAGACCACCAGTAGTGTTTTGTGCTGACAAGAGAACAATGCAGCACATTTGGGGATGGGTTTTATTTAGGATTTCCACTATTGAAAGTGGTACAGAATCCTGGAGGATGATCATGAGGTTTCGTGATGCCACAAAGTGAAGAGGTGTTGCCAGCACCCAGCAGGATCAGACTGTCATATGAGAAGCATTGGGTTACTTTGAGAATTACAGTGCTACATAAAATGGCTGAATGTTACAAGGAAAATGCATGAGTGTTTTTGAAATAAGCCAGGGATTCATTAGCAAAAAGATAACAGAGACATCAAAAAATGTGTATGTGCTAACCTAGGGCTGAGAAGAATCAGGAAGACTAGATGATCACGGGACCACCCCATAATGCAGAAGTTGAAAAAGGTGCAAGTGATCGTAGGACATTTGAGGGGAGCTGCTTCTGGGAGAGGAGGAGGAGGGAGGCAATCTTCGGCGCCTGCTGAGCAATGGCAGTCACCTGTGTTCAGGGAAGTGAGCTGCCCTGAAGCAGAAGAGGGATGCTTGATTGACGGAGAGTGAGATTCTCTGCTTTGTGAGACAATTTAAAATAAATTCTCAAGAAGAAGACTGAAAGGGAATGCCATGGTAAATACAGCATGTGTTCAAATCCAACTGGGGATGAGAAGAAATATTTTAGCCACCAGAAGTACAAGACTGAGGAACAGCCCTCTTAGCGCAATAGTGCAGGCAAGACACAGGCAGCTTTTAAGATGGAGCTTAATAAATGGGAGCTCTCTGGCGTGAAGGCAACTCAGTAACCCAGATATTCCTGTCCCCCAGCTGTCAGCCAGGACCCCCAGCTCTGTCTGTGGGTACAGCAACTCAGAGCAGGCACAAGCTGGGATCCCAAGACTGACTGTGGCCATATTGCCAGCAGTCCTGTGCCCAGCCTGGGTCCTGCAGAGCCTAGTGGGACTGTCTGGATGGACTCCAGCCCTGCCATCTTCCTCCACAGTCTCCGGTGATTGCCAGGCTGTTGGCAGTGCTATCACTATCACCACCATGGCCCTGCTTGGGGGCTGCAGGCCTGTCAGAAAGCCACTGCCTGGCCCGTGTGGGGGGTTGCCTGGAGCTCCCGGCTCGTCCTGAAGCGGGCAGCCCCACTCTGGCTACTCCCTGGCAGTTCCCTTCCATCCTTAGGAGTACCTTCCTAGAACAAGGTAAGCATGATGATCATGTAATCCAAGCACTGTTAAACTGTCTGTGATAGTATTGATCTAGAACTTGATAATCTAATAAAAATTACAGTTGCTAAGTAATTACACAGTGGTTGAGCATAGTTGTCTGTAATGCACTGGTTCTAATTACTTCAGTGGCTTCATGGTCTTTCTATGGAGATCAATATCAGTGTGCATGTTTTCTGGTTGGAGAAACAGCGGCCAGGTTCTTAAAGGCCACCCAGTAAAGTGGAGGCAGATACTGAAGCAGAACTAAGCTCTTCCCGAATCTGCTTGGGGTCTGTCCAACATCTTTTTAAAGAGACCTTAGAAACACTTCATTTCTTATGATGGTCTGTTTTAGACTGAGTAAAAATCAGGCCTACAGATTGCACTAATGCTTTGCCCAGTACCTAAAAAACTTGTCAGTAACATCAGATTTAAGTTCAAAAGATGCTCATTTTGATAGCATTGCCTAGAATGGGAGAACAATAATGGTTATGTTGATTATAGTACTGAAAATATCTTTCAAAAAGTTTAGAACCATCAGTCATTTCTCTAATTGCCAAATTGGCCTGGATCATCCCAGCAAAAGAAGCTAGTCACTGCATCTTGTTGAAACTCTTTTGAATGCTCACTTCCCTGACACTTGCATGAAGGCAACAGTTTTTCCAGTCTCTTCCACTCACAGAATTAACTCTTTTCCAGTGCTGTGATGGAGGACTCTGAAGCCCTGCATCAGATCCTGTGAGTGGAACCAGGTGTCTCTCCGGTCAAGCAACACAACCTACTGTCTATGTCTTGCATATGGTTCAAAGAGCTACATCCATGCTTGGTGATGCCAGAGATGCTTCCTTTGCAGTATGATCTAGTGTTGAAGTGTCTTGTAAAAAAAATAATCTGGTCACAACATATGGTACAAGGATCAAATTGATTAAGCTTTCCATTTTTTTAATGTAGTAAATATCAGTTCCTTTGGTAATTTAAGTGAGTATAGCTTTCAGTTTATGCGAGCTGAGAGTCTGTCTCTGTCTCTCCTAAAAACATCTGACCGCAGTTGACTCTGGCATTCAGAACGCTCCAGATGAATTATCTGGGAAGTTATCACAAGGTGAATAGGGTCCTAACATACTGTTGTGCAAGGCAAATGCTGTACTTAAGAATTTTTCTGGCTGAGCTTGATAGTTCTAAACCTCAAAATTTGTAATAGAAGTGTTGACAAAGGTTTTAAATATGGAATTGCAGTAGAGGTGCAAGACTAAATATATTAGCATGTATATGAGAAGATTGAATAAAATTGTAGCTTTTCTCCAGATAAAAGTACATACAAATACATACAGAAAATCAAGGTCTTTGTCCCCAAGTATGGCATTCAGGGCAACTTTTTCAGATGTATGGAATGCTTTATCTAGAACAGGCTTGGCTAAATCCTTCTGTCTGCTTATGTGGCATAGAGTGAATTTAAAATAACCAGAGCAACCATCAGAGGTTTTTCAGCTGCAAGGGAATCCTCTGCCTGCAGAAGGATCCTGGCAGTATGGAATTATCTTGCACGTTGGTCACGTTTTCGCCCTTGAAATAAATGAGAGCCATTTGCCATGCATGGGCAGCAGAACAAGCTGACACTGAGGTTTGCTGAGGCTCTTCATTTGGAGGAAAAATAAGAACTACTTCTAAATATAGATCCCCTGGGATTAAGAAATTACAATCAGCTTTTTTTTTGGCAGCCATTTTGTCCACCATGTACAAATATAGGCCAACTAGAATGGAAAATCTAACTCTTTGTGCAAATGCATTCAGTACACAAAATTGGTATGTGCCTATATATTGGTAGGTTAACCACTTTGCATGCTCTACTGGGACTTTTAGACGTATGTACTCAGACAGCTATTTATGTGCTAGGATTTTTCATATAATTTAGGGGTACGCAATCTCATACTGCTAGTTTAAAAATGTAAATCCATTTATATAAACATGTGCAGCCAATACGACATTCTGTACATGTGACAGCACTGAAACCATGAATGAACCGAGATGAGCAAAGTTATGTCTGATAGTGTACAAACTCAGCAGTATTCTAGACAAAAAATACCAGAAGCTTCAAAATAAAAAAGGCAATGTTTATGTTGGATGATCTTGAAAGTATGTAGCAATACCAGCAATGTCAGTGTCTTCATTTTATAGCTACTATGGACACTCCAAATTTCCTATGAACATCCTGCCATGTCCTATTTTAAAACAAACTGACCCTCCTATAATTATTCCTTTTAACTATTGCTTTATGTTCTTGAACAAACACACACTTGCATTTATACGTAGGCAGATGTTTATGATCTATGCTTTCCCTTATGCAAATGATTTAAACCAGAAATATTTAAATTCAACTACGTTTTACTCCTTTGTTAACATACTTTGCTACTCGAATGTCTGAATATTTTATTTTATAACAAACTGTGTGAAACTAAAACATCATGTAGCTCCACTCATAGTTTGATTAACAAAACTGGTTTTATGTACAAAGATTTTTTGCGATGTCACTGATGTGCTATAACTTGTTTTGATCAAATTTGGAGAGTTACCTTTGAGTCCTCATTCTATTCATTGAAACTTAAAAAAAGCCTGGGAGGCTCTTATGATGAATGACACTACAGGAGAAAGTTTACTCAGATGTCATTTACCCTCAGGTGCCATTTTGCTGGCATAGATCATAATCACAGAATCATAGAATCGTATCACCTGGAAGAGACCTAGAAGATCATCCAGTCCAGCCTTTGTCCCAGCCCTATTAACCTACTAAACAATTCCCCCCCAGTGCAACATCCATTCTTCTTTGAAACACCTCCAGGGACAGTGACTCAACCACCTCCCTGGGCAGCCTGTTCCAATGGCTGACAACCCTTTCGGTAAAGAAATTCTTCCTAATATCCAACCTGAACCTTCTCTGGTACAATTTAAATCCATATTCCCTTGTCCTATCACTTGCCACTAGGGACAATAGACTTACTCCTACCTCTTTACAACCTCCCTTCAGGTAGTTGCGGAGAGCGATGAGTTCTCCCCTCAGTCTCCTCTTCATCTAGATGGTGATTTGGATTATCATTACCTTGTAGCACATAAATGCTGAAATTGTAATTTGCACTTTTTTTTTTCTCCTAGGATTAATGTAGGAATAATATTAAATATGGAGGAAGGAGTAGGTTATCTGGTGTGCTTCTACTGTCTTGTATCTGCAGATTTCATTGTTTTCACATTGTTTTCATTTGTGGCATAATTTTTACAAGCATAAGTGGTGGAAGAAGAGTCTGAATGAGGAAGAAAGACAGGGCACAGAGCAGACTAGGGAGAAAGTTAAGGTCCAGAAAGTCTAGTATGAAACCCATTTGCTTGTTGAAATAACTGCTATTTGCAGCTGAGAATGCTCATCAAGTTCCAAATATTTGGCTGCGGTTCTCTTTCCATAAACATTAGAGTCACATCATACATGTCTACAGGGCTCAGCCACACCTCTTCTGCCTCTGCCTCAGAAACCCTGCCTCCACTGGTGCAGCCAGCACAACAGTCCAGAACGCTTCTTATCATTCCTAATTCCTCCTTCTAAAGTTTGGTTTGGGGCTGCAAGTGTCAAAGTCCTTCTGCCACCTCTCTCCATTTGAGGGTCCCTGATCTCTTTGGACATTGGCATATCAGGTTTTTCTTATGTTTCTTGAGAGCCTGAGCACAAACCTCCGTGTTGATAGAAGTAGCTGATGATGTTTTAACTTTGAAGAAGAGTTTGAAGCTTTAGGGGCTATCTCCACCCTGTGACCTATTTAGCCTAAACAGATTGCCAGAGCTTTGGAGATGCCAAAGGTTGTGCTAGCTAGTTCCATCTGGGTCTCCCACCCAAACAAAAGGGCGGAGAATTCCAGATGCAGTGTGATTCATGAAGGCCAAAAGCCCTCTAAGACTCCATGAAAAATATTTATTTTTCATTTTTAAGGCCAATCCAGAAGGAACAGCACATCCTTTTTCCTTTGAACTCTGACGTGAGAGAAATTCAAACCACCACTGAAGGTGGAAATTCTGTGTACCTGACCTTACTGTGTTTTTATGCAGAATCACAGTGGTTTTAGTTGAGTGTTTTGGTTAAAACAGAAGTCAAGCTATCACTTGGGATGTTTTTAGTTGTTTGCATTTAAACATACATGGTAAAATGTAGTGACAGCTCTTTGCTTGTGTGTTAACAATGTATGTTCAGGTAATGTTACTTGTAGTTACTGTGTGAAAAGTAAATCCTGGGAGGTACCCTCCTGTGCTGATAGCAAGAGTTTTATGATTTCTCTGAATTTTAGATGCAACATACATATAAAACTCAGCTTGTCATTGATGTTAACCGAGGGGCTCTGCCAAAAGGGACTGCTCTCATACTTTCTCCAATACCAGTTGGAGGAATCCTAGGAAGCATTTAATTATACCATAGATAGCCTGACCAGAAGTGCAGCAAAAACTTTCTCTAGAGCATAGTGGAGGCAGTATCTACAGATTACCTACTGGACATTTTTGTTATTCAGATTTGTACTGGTTTGGACTGGCACAGAGTTAAATTTCCTTGGAGTAACTTATATGCAGCTATGTTTTGGATTTGTGATGAAAACAATGCTGATAACACAGCGATGTTTTGGTTACTGCTGAGCAGTGCTTACACAGCGTCAGGGTCTTTTCTGCATCTCAGTCTGCCCAGCCAGCAAGTAGGCTGGAGGTGCAGAAGTTTGGAGAGGACAAAGCTGGGACAGCTGACCCCAACTGACCAAACAGATATCCCAGACCGTATGGCATCACATTTGGCATTAAAATCTGGTAGGACGGAGACTGGTGGGGACTGTCATTGCTCGGGAACTGACTGGGCATCGGTTGTTTGGTGGCGAGCAATTGCTTTCTTTTGCATCACTTGTTTTTCTTGGTTGTCCATTTTTTTTTCAAATAATTACACTGTCTTTACCTCAACCCACAAGGCTTCCCACTTTTACCCTCTTGATTCTCCCACCCATCGCGTTGTGGGTGCATGAGTAAGCAGTTGCATGATGCGTAGCTGCTTGCAGGAGTTAAATTATTAGAAGATCTGAGCTGCCACATGAGCCCATTTGCCTCTTTTCTGAATCCTTGGAAATCATAGTTCAGAATGCAATGTGGGTACTCCTCATGAATGTGTATCTACAGTGCTCAATTGGCCTTGTTCCTCCTTTGCTGCACTCCTAACCAGTTTTATTCCAATAGTAGTGGAGAAAAATTCTAAAGTGGATGAAAATCATCTGACTAAATATAAACATCTATATTAAAAATAATCACTTTTGGCTGCCTTTGTAGTCAATGGTGAGAAATAAACATTTGTAGAGTATGATTCATCTCACTCCAAGGTAGGTGTCTAAACTAGTTTGAATTAATAATACCCTAAAAATGCCTGATTGTCTGCATAACGAGAGCTGCTGGTGACAACTTCAGATGTAGATTTCTTCACTTCAGAAAGTTTTATCCAAAGGGAGATGAAGTGAATCTCACTTAAGGTGATCCTGAGAACAGATATACTACCACATAAGGCCAGACCGTCTAGCTTAGTACCACCAATGACCGATGCCTAACACAACTTAAAGAATAATGCAAGACCAAGGCAAGTATTACCTTTCCTAATTATACTCTCCCAGCTTCTGGTAGTCAGTAGATTACAGTTTCCATGAGCCAGATGTTTCCCCCGAATCAGTGCTTATTGCAGCTATTAGTGATGTCTTCTATGCATTTTTCTAGGCCAGTAAATCAATGTATACCACTAACCTTCCTCATCATACTCTCCTCTGAAGCTTCAGGATTTATATCCAGGATTAAAAGTATCTCACTATTGCTAATCTGTCCATGTATGGAAACTTCTAATTTAATCACTCTGCTACTTTTCTTTATACTTTATTATACCCTCTGGGAACCAGAACTGCATGTTGTATCCAACACATGTGTACTGCATGGATCGTATTGATATATTTTGTTCTCAATTACCTTCCTAATATTTCCCAATGTTCTAGCTGTCTTTTTGATCACTACTGAGTATTATGGTATTTTTTTTAGGTAAACATTCACCATCACTTCAGAACTGGTTTCCTTAACAGTGAGAATCAATAAATTAAAGAACCATAAGGTGCTTTTTCCTGGGTGCATTTCTTTACACTTGTCAATGGTAAACTTCAAATTCTGTTTTCTCTCTTAACCCTAGAATGTTCTAAAATTCTTCTGCAATTCTTCGCATTTATCTTGTTTATGGCTACTCTGCTTATTTTATATGGTCTGCAAGTATTGCTGCCTTCTTGTTCATCAAGGTCCCGTGTAAATGTGTTAAACAGAACAGATTCCAGCATAGATTAACACAGGACAACAGGCATATACTCCTATAAAGTGACCTCTTAGCCTCAGTCTTTGTATATTTTAAGTGGTTGTTTATCCTGTAAGAGCTTAGTTTTTTCAAAGTTTCTTTGACTGATAGAGGATCTCACCAAAATCTGTTAAATTTTATGGTGGTTCTTTACCAGTTGGAGATTAAAAGGGGTTTTCACTGCAGAGAGAGAAAATGAATTGTGAAATATACATTGTATTAGCAGGATATTAGGGGTATTATGTAGTGGAGGAAAAGCATGGAAGATAATTTTGTAATGAGTAACAAATTCTGTAGAAAATGGAAAG